>NC_135964.1:12423338-12725588 GCF_053455715.1 Rhinoraja longicauda
AGAGAAAGTAGTCGAGGTAGGTACAATATCAAATTTAAAAAGACATTTGGACAGGTACATGGATAGGAAAGATTTAGAGGGATGTGGGCCAAACGCTGGCAAATGGGACCAGCTTAGATGGGGCATCTTGGTCAACATGGACAAGGTGGGGCGAAGAGGCTGTTTTTGTGTTGTATGGCTTCAATAATAAAAGATCAGCCGCTGCACACAAATACCGAGGTAAAAAAAAATAATTCAGTGACACTTAAGTCATTTCATTAGGTCTTTGTTTGCAAATATAAAGGGCACCCTTTTCAGAACAGGAGGCAGCCAGCAGATGTTGAGGCAACAGCTGGAACATCTTGGACACGTCCTTTTGTGAGCCCATCTCCAGATGGTCACAACAATGACCTCCTGGCCGACCAAAGCAACAGACACAACTACCCCTAATGATGCATGAAGGCTGCGCTCAAAGGCTGGGTCACCATGGTTATTAGACGGGCAGTTTCAGAAACATTTGGCTGCTGCCCAATGATCACCCGCAAGTTCAGCTCCGGAGCAAAATTTTAAAAAATCTTTAAAAAGTCGTCTTTTGGCAAATTGCATGCGCCCCCTTCCAGACTTCCAAAAACAACCGACAAATATTTTATTTTCAATGTTAAAAAACTGCAAGGATGCAATAGAATGAAGTCAAGTCAAGTCAATTTTATTTGTATAGCACATTTAAAAACAACCCACGTTGACCAAAGTGCTGCACATCTGATTAGGAAAAAAAAAAAGAAACATGTAGACGGATGTAGCACATTAGAGATAAACATCAATTCTAAATAGGCAAGCAATTAACTATCAGAAATGCAGTTCAAAATCTGCATTTTCAAGATTGCAAGTTACGGGAAATTTTGGCCCATCCCAACTCGAATCAAGAAATGCCCTCGACAGAAATCTGTTAGCTCAGCCCGCATAACAGCATCTGTAGCCATTCTCAATCTGTGCAGAATTTCCATTTTGCAGGCTTTAAAGAGAAAAGATTAGTGTTTTGCTGGGGTTAGTCCCCAAAAGTTGCAAGATGGCTCTGGAATGTGGAGACTCTTCTGCGTGCAGCCCCAGAAGAGGATCAAGTATCCACTCCACACATTTCACTCTAACTCGTGCATAATCGTACTCGTGTAAGTAGTATTTGACTGGATAACACACAGAACAACCTTCTCTGTGCCTCAGTGCACGCGACAGTAAACTAATCTATATACGCAGGTATAGGGATCACAATCTGTGGTTAACCTGTGCATGTGCAAGTGTCAAAATAATTATTTGCTCCTTTCAGTGTTAAATGATCATTTCATGTTGTTTAAGATCACAAAATCAATATAGTCAGGAGTCATTTCGCTCATCTAGTGCATGCTGATCACAGAAACAGGCCCTTCAGCACAACTCATCCATGCCAACAAAATGACCCATCTAAACTAGTCTGATATCCCTCCACACTTTTCCTGTCCACGTACCTGTCCAAATGGCCTTTAAATGTTGTGAGAGTACCTGCCTCAAATACCTCCTCTGGCAGCTGGTTCCGTACACCCACCACCCTCAGTGTGGGAAGCGATTGTTCATTATGGATCAGTGTGGGGTGCGTTGGCACGGAGGGTGGGTGCAAACATCAGTGACTAAACATGGACCCAAAGTGCTGGAGTAACTCAGAGGCTCAGGCAGCATCTCTGGAAAGAAGGATGGGTGACATTGCAGGTCGGGACCCCTCTTCAGGCAGTGAGCAGAGTGCAGGAACTGTTCCTGGTCCCTAACAATTGGCAACGGCCTCAAAGAATCCTGATGTATAAAAATTAATTTCCTCGATTGGTCAGGCAGCCCAGGTAAAGCTAAACACCGAGGCTACAGTAGTTGGTAGTTTCAGCCACATACATGGTCGTGAAGTAACGTCCGCATTGAAACCAAGGGTGGGGAACTGATAGGGTTGAGACACTCAGAGGGTTTGGTCCCTGGCTTCTCCTGCTCCTGGGGATTTCACAGTCACACTCAACTCCGAGATACACCCTTATCCAGCAAAGAGGAAAGTGCTTTAACAGTAGCCAGCTACCTCCCCGAAAGTTATTCAAACATTAGCCTCGTGTAGGAAGCACTGCCTCAATAAGACCCACACCACCCTGGCCACGATCTCATCTCGCTGCTACCGTCGGGAAGAAGGTACAAGAGCCTGAAAACCGTGATCTCCAGGTTCAAGGACTCCAACTTCATTGACTTCGGGTTCACACTATGGCCACCCAATTACCGTTATCAATTTGTTGTATTGAGTATTAAATAATTATCTTAGTGAGTGTTATTGCTCTATTGTTGATACATTTGACAATTAAATAGAAGATAGACACAAAATGCTGGATTAACTTAGTGGGTCAGGTAGCATGTCTGGAGCAAACAAAAAGGTGGCATTTTTGGGTCGGAACCCTTCTTCAGACTCAATTGACAATTAAACACCGACTGCAAGAAAACTCCTCAGAGATGTATAAACCACCAACGACAATCACCCAGCAATTAAACTGCAAGAGGTTAATGCTCCCTCCAAAGCAGCACCATGGGAGGCCGAGCTGGAGTTTGGGGCAGGGGAACTGTGAGAGGCTGGATCCTTCAACCCACACAACTGCAACACAACTGTAGCACTGCAGAGGGATGAGAGGACAGCGTACAGGGCTGGTTTATACAATGAGAATGGCCACATTGGCATCAGTGGTACACACTGGTCAGTATAGTGGCCTTCCTACCTGCCCTGCTGACGTTAGGACCACACACCCCACCTCTTCACCATGGAGCCACCATTCATAGGGTCACTCCACCGTGTTCGATACCATCTCCAACCACTCGACAGTTAATGGTGGGAAACACACTCTACAAACCCATTCTGCCCCCCCCCCCCCCCGCCTCCCACACCTATTGCTTGTCAAAGATTTTAATATTTCCCTTCCATTTATCTGTCAGATTCTTAAGCAGTGGTTTTTGAATACATTACTCCACGCTGTTATCTGGCAACTGAACCATCCTATCAACAACTAGAGAGCGGTCCTGACCTACCATCCACCTCACGGGACCGCAATCTTCAATCGAACTTTATCTTGCACTAAACATTATTCTTTATCCTGTATCTGTACACTGCGGATGGCTTGATTGTAATCGTGTATAGTCTTTCCACTGACTGGATAGCACGCAACAAATGCACTAACCACTGTACTTCGGTACACTTGACAATAAACTAAAGTGCTCCACGAGTGCAATAGCGAAGATAATTGACCACCTTGTGACCCTCGTATTCAAACCTTTACATGGAAAGGTTACGGGAGATGCACACAGCCGCATCTTGCCTCCATCTCATCACCTGCCTCAAACTCCCCCTGGGACAGTAGCTTTTCCTCTTCTGACCTCAGGAATGCGAGAGTCATTGTCTACTCTGCCCTTGAGAGTTCCTGCCCTCAGGGGCATTCCCAATGCTCACACCTGACAGGAACGCCAACTCCAGCAGTCACTTGACAGGGTACATCCCTTGAGGGAGGGACCTGATGCTGCAACACTCCTGCACAATGCAGGCCCTGCTCACCGTTTACAAAGGCAATGTTGAAACTGGAGAACGGAGAAACCAGGAACTGCACATGCTGGTTTACACCAAAGGACAAAGTGCTGGAGTAACTCAGCAGGTCCGGCAGCATCCCTGGAGAACATGGATGGGTGCAGGAAGGAACTCCACATCTGGTTTAAATGGAAGATAGAAACAAAATGCTGGAATAACTCAGCATCTCTGGAGAGAAGGAATGGGTGAAGTTTCAGGTCGAGTCCCTTCAGACTCTGAAGACAATATTTCAATATTGTGAAGAGTTTGAAGAAGGGTCTCGACCCGAAACGTTACCCATGCCTTCTCTCCAGAGATGCTGCCTGTCCCACTGAGTTACTCCAGCATTTTGTTTCGAACATGAGAAGATGATGTTTTGGGTCAGGACCCTTCTTCAGACTCAAGTTAAAACTGGCACTGGATGGGAGATAGACACAAAATGCTGGAGTAACTCAGCAGGACAGACAGGAAGAAGGGTCTCGGCCAGGAACGCCACCCATTCCTTCTCTCCAGCGATACTGAGTTACTCCAGCATTTTGTGTCTATCCTCAGTGTAAACCAGCATCTGCAGTTCCTTCCTACACTGGATGAGAGAGGTGGTTTGTAAAGGCAGTAATAAGTCACAGGATAAAGATTGTCTCCCTTTGATTCGAGGATTTTCCCCATTCCATTCTCGAAGTGCCCAGCTGATGGCAGGATGCCAGAGGAAGATTTATGTCATCTAATGGAGACAAGAGCGTTTAATTGTTCCATTGCTGTGCCTGTGGCAATGAAATCCTTACTTGCTGCAGCTTAACAGGCCGATTAACACAATAACACAGATGAATATATAATCACCAATATTTAAAAAAATTAACAATCTAACAGTGCAAACACCAAAAAGTCTGTAATGCAACCAAAAATGGTCCATACAAGTGCAAAGATCTAGTTGCTGAGATTGTGATGGCTTGTGATTAGTGTTCAAGAGTTGCTGGGAAGAAGCTGTTCCTGAAACTGGAGACCATGCTTTTCAGGCTCCTGTACCTTCTTCCTGATGACAGCAGAAGATGAGAGTGTGGCCAGGGTGGCGATAGTCCTTGATGATGCTTGCTACTTTGAGGCACTCCACCTCACATAGATCCCTTCAATGGTGACAGTCAGTAGGTGAAATCCAGGTCATGTCGTCTCCTGTCAGGACTCAGCTTTGCAAGGTGCCTGTCAGAATGGAAGCTTGCCTTATGCCATGCTCCAACTGCACCAAAGTTAGCAACCTTGAGCACTAATTTTTAGAACCATTACCGTGCTGAAGGAGGTCACAGGCCAAAGAGACCTGGCTAGATCGTTACACATACAGTCCAGGCAACCCCACAATACTTCCACAAACATTTCAACAAAACAGATGCAACTGAGATATTAGATTCATACAGCACAGAAACAGACCCTTCAGCCCAACCCACCCATGTTGATCAAGATCTGGATCAGTTCCTGTGGATTGGAGGGTAGCTAATATTATCCCACTTTTTAAGAAAGGAGGGAGAGACAAAACAGGGCATTATGGACCAGTTAGCCTTACATCGGTGGTGGGGAAGATGCTGGAGTCAATTATTAAAGATGTTATAGCAACGCATTTGGAAAGCAGTAGCAGGATCGGTCCAAGTCAGCATGGATTTATGAAGGGAAAATCTTGCTTGACTAATCTTCTGGACTTTTTTTGAGGATGTAACAAGTAAAATGGATAAGGGAGAGCCAGTGGATGTAGTATATCTCGACTTTTAGAAGGTCCAACACAGAAGATTGGTGGGCAAAATTAGAGCACATGGTATTGGGGTTAGGATATTATAGAAGAAAAAAAAATAGGTGCAGGAGGCCAATTGGCCCTTCGAGCCAGCACCGCCATTCATTGTGATCATGGCTGATCATCCACAATCAGTACCCTGTGCCTGCCTTCTCCCCATATCCCTTGATTCCGCTAGCCCCTAGAGCTCTATCTAACTCTCTTTTAAATTCATCCAGTGAATTGGCCTCTACTGCCTTCTGTGGCAGAGAAGTCCACAAATTCACAACTCTCTGGGTGAAAGTTTTTTCTCATCTCAGTCTTAAATGGCCTCCCCTTTATTCTTAGACTGTGTCCCCTGGTTCTGGACTCCCCCAACATTGAGAATATTTTTCCTATTTTTCCTGCATCAAGCTTGTCAAGTCCTTTTATAATTTTATATGTTTCTATAAGATCTCCTCTCATCCTTCTAAATTCCAGTGAATACAAGCCCAGTCTTTCCAATCTTTCCTCATATGACAGTCCCAACATCCCGGGTAGGGTTGTCAACTGTTCCACATTAGCCGGGACATCCCCTATATTGAGCTAAATTGGTTTGTCCCGTACGGGACCGCCCTTGTACCGTATTAGGCCCAGGGGGGGGCGCTGTAGGCCTGGACAGTATAGGCCTGGACAGTATAGGCCCGGAGCCCCGGCGCCGCTTAAGGGAGGTTGCATCGCAACCCACCTTCTGACCTGGGTGGTCGCCATTGGTGGAGTGGGAGCACGTGGCCGCTGGCTGGGTGACGTCACGTGGGGCGCGGGGCAGTGACGTCACCTTTTGTCCCTTATTTGGGAGTGAGAAAGTTGGCAAAGCTAATCCCGGGGATTAACCTTGTGAACTTACACTGCACTGCCTCCATATCAAGGATGTCCTTCCTCAAATTAGGAGACCAAAACTGCACACAATACTCCAGATGTGGTCTCACCAGGGCCCTAACAACTGCTGTACTGTACTCTTGACATAGATTGAAAATTGGTTGGCAGACAGGAAATAAAGGGTAGGAATTAACAGATCCCTTTCAGAATGGCAGGCAGTGACTAGTGGGATGCCACATGGCTCGGTGGTGAGACCGCAGCTATTTACAATATATATTAATGATTTAGATGAAGGAATTAAAAGTAACATTAACAAATTTGCAGAAGACACAAAGCTGGGTGGCAGTGTGAACTGTGAAGAGGATGCAGGGTGACTTGGATAGGTTGGGTGAGTGGGCAGATGCATGGCAGATGCAGTATAATGTGGATAAATGTGAGGTTATTCACTTTGGTGGCAAGAACAAGGCAGATTATTACCTGAATGGTGTCAGATTAGGAAAAGGGGAAGCGCAACAAGACCTGCGTGTCCTTGTACATCAGTCACTGAAAGTAAGCATGCAGGTACAGCAGGCAATGAAGAAAGCTAATGGCATGTTGGCCTTCATAACGAGAGGATTGGAGTATAGGAGCAAAGAGGTCCTTCTGCAGTTGTACAGGGCCCTGATGAGACCACACCTGGAGTATTGTGTGCAGTTTTGGTCTCCTAATTTGAGGAAGAACATTCTTGCTATTGAGGGAGTGCAGCGTAGGTTCATAAGGTTCATTCCCGAGATGACGGGACTGTCATATGATGAAAGAATGGAGCGACTGGGCTTGTATTCACTGGAATTTAGAAGGATGAGAGGGGATCTTATAGAAACATATAAAATTAAGGGATTGGACAAGCTTGAGGCGGGTAACATGTTCCTGATGTTGGTGGAATCCAGAACCAGGGGCCACAGTTTAAGAATAAGGGGTTGGTCATTTAGAACTGAGATGAGGAAAAACATTTTCACCCAGAGAGTTGTGATTTTGTGGAATTCTCTGCCTCAGTGAAGTGAAGGCCGATTCACTGGATGCATTCAAAAGAGTGTTAGATGGAGCTCTTAGGGCTAGCGGAATCAAGGGATATGGGGAGAAGGCAGGAACAAGGTACTGATTGTAGATGATTGAATGGCGATGCTGGCTCGAAGGTCCGAATGGCCTACTCCTGAACCTATTTTCTATGTTTCTAAGATGCCCCATCTACACTTACCCCACCCGCCCACATTTGGCCGATATCCCTCTAAACTTTTCCTATCCAGCATGTACCTGTCCAATGTCTTTTAAATGCTGTTTTTATACCTTCCTCAACTGCCTCCTCTGGCAGCTTGTTCCATAGACCCTCCACCCTCGACAAATTTGCCCCTCAGGTTCCTATCAAATCTTTCCCCTCTCATCTCAAATCTATACCCTCTGGTTCTGGATTCCCCTACCCTGCTGGGGGAGGGGTGAACTGTGCATCCATACAACTGGTGGCACATCCTGGAGCCCCAATAGGCTGCAGGAAAGTGGGGCAAAAAAAGACAATCTATTTAAAGGAGAAATTTTTGTGCATCTAACCCATTTACTTTTAGATTCTATTTACTATTGTGCTACTTAATAAATTGAAAAAGGGAGTTGTGCATGAAGCAAGCTTTCCTATTAAATGTGAGAGCAGAGAGGAATCGAGGCTAATAATTGAGAGCTTGTCCTTGGAAATACATTTTTATGATGTTTTTATTGACTAGAGAATTGGACGTCAAAATGATTGTTCCAAACAATGCAAGGCAGTTCTTGAAAGGATTCTTGCCATGACTCTACTTGGATACGACTTCTGTTCAAAGCCAAAAAAAATGATTTACTTTGAAGGGGCGATTACAATTCATTAGCTAGATGTTGACTTTCCATAAAATCTCTGATGAAATCTTGGTAAAAGGGAAAAAGCCTCAGATGTAATGCAAATGCAGAAAATTATGTACCATATTTGGACAGCGAGTTATCAAAATTCTTCTTCCAGGATGATAGTGGGATGTGAAGGGGGGGGGGGGAGGGAGGTCGGGGGAGGTCGGTCCGTGAACTCACTTCCCGCACCTTCGCCCTAAAGTTCCGTGATGGGTTTGAGAAGCGGCACGCGGCGACCGCGGGGGCAGAGAAGCGGAGAGGCGGCTGCTGGAGGTGCCGTGGGTGGTGTTGGCGGAGATGGCCGGGGAAGGCCCGATAGCAGCCGGGGGAGAGGGCGGATCGCATCGCCCTGCAGCAGTTGCACGGAGTGGCGGTGGACCAGGCCATGATGGGCCAGGCCGACCCCACACCACTGCCCATTGACTTTCTTCAGCAGCTGAGGATTCTCTCACACTTCCCCAGATGTGCTTACAGAACGTATTCTGTAAGGGTTGCATCTCACCTCTCCACCGCTTGAAACTGCCCAGGGTGGTGAACACGGCCCAGTCCGTCACTGGCTCGTCTCTTCCTCCCACCCAGTCAGTGCATCTTCACCGTGTGTTGCATCAGGATGACTGGGAGTATCGTCAAGGATGTCCGCCACCCTGACCACTCCCTTCCCTCTCTTCTACCTTCTGGGAGAAGCTACGGGAGCTGGATTGTTCAGACATCCAGACTTAAGAAAACCCTCTTCCCCACTGCAATCAGATTTCTGAACCAAACACTCCCTTCCCGGAGGAGCTGCCATGCACTCTTAACTCTTGATAGACAAAGTGCTGGAGCAACTCAGCTGAAAAAAACGTTGCATGCCGCACTTTGTCTATCTTTGGTATAAACCAACATCTCCATTTCTTCATTTCTACTCTACCTCGTTCATTGATTGCGATTAATTTGTTCTGCATTGCCAGAATTCATTACAGTTGTTCCACTCAAATCTCTACTCCAACAGCAGCATTTCTTGCTTGAACTATGTTATTCACTTTACCCTCGATCGGTATTTATTCACAAAATGCTGGAGTAACTCGGCAGGTCAGGCAGCATCTCTTGCACAGGCACCTGCCGAGTTACTCCAGCATTTTGTGAATAAATACCTTTGATTTGTACCAGCATCTGCAGTTATTTTCCTACACTTATCTTCGATCGGACTTTGCTGGCTTTACCTTGCACTAAAGGTTATTTCCTTATCAACCATCTATACAATGTAAATGGCTCGATTGTCATCGTGTATTGTCTTTCTGCTGACTGGTTAGCACGCAACAAAAGCTTTTCACTGTACCTCGCAACACGTGACAATAAACTGAACTAAACTTATGCTGTATCTGAAGGGGCTTGACCCGAAATGTCACCGATTCCTTTTCTCCAGAGATGCTGTCTGACCCGCTGAGTTACTCCGGCTTTTTGTGTCTATCTTCTGTACAATGTGGACAGTTTTGAGTGTAATCATGTATGGTCTTTCCACTGACCAGATAGCACACAACTAAAAAGCTTTTCACTGTACCTCGCTTCGCGTGACAATAAACTAAACAAACTAATCTTGTACCATTCTGTTGTTTTGCACTCATATCTATCGCCATATTTATCATTACTGTTTGTAGACTGTTCAGTCTGTGAGCTTCATGTGAACAGGGAATTTCATTGGACTCTGGTGTGTATGAATTGGAGAAAATAAGAAGAAATAACAAAGAGAGTCATTATTTTCCTTTCTAAAATGAAGCAATCAAATGCATTAAATTACAGGTCACCCCAGGATATAACTTTCTAACTCTGAAAGCATGAGAGGCAGAACCAAGACAGACCTTTCCTTGTGTTCCTGACCCTCCAAACATGTCAGGCTCAAATGTTCAGCGAACGAGAAATTACATACAAACACAAATTATGAAAGAGTATAGAATGTGGCACAGCAAGTAGAGCCACTGCCTCACAGCGCCAGAGACCCGTGTAGATGCTGAGATGCTGTCTGTGTGGAGTTTGCATGTCCTCCCTGTGACCGCTTGGTTTCCTCCGGGTGCTCTGTTTTCCTCCTGCATCTCAAAGATGTGCAGGTTTGTAGGTTAATTAGCCTGAGTGTGTAGGGAGTGAGTGAGAAAGTGGGATAACATGGAACTGGTGTGAACGGGTGATCGATGGTCGGCGTGGACTCAGTGGGCCGAAGGGCCCGTTTACATTCTGTGTCTTTCAATCTTTATCAACACCATAATGATCACCACAGGAGAGAAGTCAGAGGCATGGAGCATGAAAACAGGCCCTTCAGCCCAACCCATCCATGCTAACCACGATGCTCCATCCAAGTTAGAGCTTTGGAAGGCGAGTGAAATGTAGAGCCGCTGGGTGTGTGTGTGTGTGTGTTGGGGGATATTGGACTGGGCCAGTGGAGGAATGGGATAGTTGGGAGCACAGGGGGACAGGGGGAACAGAGTGTGGTTAGAGGAGTGGGAAAGGGGGAGGGGAATGGGAAAGGGGAGGAAGCAAGACTGGGAAAAGTGGGGTAGTGGGGGAAAGAGAAAGGAAGTGAGAGGGGGAGGTAGAGGAGGGGAGGAGGACAAGAGGGGTGGAAAAGAGAACAAGATGGTGGGGTGGAGAAGAGAGAGCGTGGGAGGAGAGGAGAGGAGGGAATGTGTGTGTGCTGGGGTCAGGAACGAAGAGGGGGGGGGGGGGGGGGGGGGGTGAAACAAAATAATGGGGTGGGGTGCGACCTAAAGCTGTGTCTGTGTTGTCCCGACCCACACCAGTCGCGACACGTCCCGTCCCACCCCACCCCACCAGCTCTCCCCCGGCCGACCGGCGCTGGGAGGGGAGGGGAGGGGAGGGGAGGGGCAGAGCCGAGAGCCGCTCCTTCCCTCCCTCCCTCCCTCCCTCCCTCCCCTGCTGTAGCCCCCCTCAGCCCCCGGCCGGCGCCGCATTCCTCTCTGCGCTCCCGCACCGCCAACATGGTGAGACGGCGTCGCCCCTCTCCCTCGCCTCCCTCCCTCCCTCCCTCGCCGCCCTCCACACACACACACACACATCTAACCTCTGCCATCCCTGCTCTTTTACACAGGTCTGCAGAAGTGCCCCGTTCTTTGTGCTCCTGGCCGTCGCTCTGATCAACGCTGAAGTAAGTCAGATCTTCTCTCTCTCTCTCTCTCCCCCCCCCCACTCTTCCCTTCCCCTTTCTCTCAATGCCCCCTCCCGTCCACTCACTCAACCCCCACCACCACTTCCCTGCCCATTCCCCCTCCAACTCCCAGTCCACTCATTCCCCCTCTTTCTACCTCCCTCCTCACTCAATCCCCTTTATCACCTCCTTACCCCTCCCTCCTCCCCACTCCACTCAATCCCCCCTGTATCGCCTCCTTACCCCCCCCCCCCCCCTTCCTCCCCACCCCTCCCCACTCAAACCCTCTCCCTCCCCGCCATCTCACCCCGTCCCGCTCCCACCACCAGCCCCTCTCTCCCGGCGCAGTCCCTGCCTTGGGCGAGTGTGCTGGCTGTCGGGCCGAGGCTTTGTCTCTGTGACCTGATCCTGTGTATGTATGTATGTATGTATGTATGTGTTGGTCTTGCGGGACTTTGTGGACAGTTATTTGCCGTGGCTGCAGGGAGTTGGGTGGTTCGAGGTCTTTGTGATGGGGAGGGGGGGGGGGGTGGGGGGCAAGGGGGCAAGATTTCCATTGCAAGTTGCTTCTTGCAAGGTCACCAGGGCTGGTTTTGAAGATAGGGTTTTATGGCGAGTTAATATAATTTTTAGAAGGGGGAGAGGGGAGGAGAAGAAATAACCGAGGAAGCAGCCAAAATCTGGAAAATAGATGGTTGGTCGATGAGAGATGTTGACAATAGAGGGAAATATCCTGCCACCAGCAGCTCGGAATTTAACACACACACGATTTACTGGAAACTTCCAAGTCCACCTCGACTGGGACTTAAAGAAAACAAGGACAATATCCCACATCGGTCTGATCGGCGAAGTTGTAGAACGAACCCTCCCCCCACCTAGTTAACGAGAAAGAGCAGATTTGAAGGAGGCAGGCAAGGATTCCCATACACAACTTCTTCCCCACCCTGTCCCTGCTTCATATTCACAGTTCGCATCGACCTGGCACTTTGCTTATGGATACTGTACCGAAGAAATGTTTACATTAGTTCACTTTAACCACACAAGTATTTCAAATGCTTAGGAACGAACTGCAGATGTTGGTTTAAATCGAAGGTAGGTAGACACAGCATGCCGGAGTAACTCAGCGGGGCAGGCAACATCTCTGGAGAGAAGGAATGGGTGACGTTTCGTGGTCGAGGCCATTCTTCAGACTTTCAAATGCTACCCGGAGTTTGTAATTGAAATACATCAAATTCAGCTTTCCAACAAGTTGATCAATTGACCCTTCATTTAGTGTTGGTTTATTATTATCACCAGTACTGAGATACAGTGAAAAGCTTTGTGTGCCATGCAGTTAAATCTACAAGCTCATACACAAGTACAACAGGTAATGCATGGAGAAAAATACCCGAGGGCAGAATATAGTGCTATAGTTCCAGAGAAAAGGTCCAATTTCTAGGTTGGAAGGTTGGGATCACACCATAGTTTATGGGAATGAAGCTGTTCCTGAGTCTGGTGGTGTGCACTTTCAAGCTTCCGTACCTTCTGCTGGATGGGAAGTGAGGAATGACCGGGATGGGACAAGTCTTTTGACGATATTGGCTGCTTTTCTAGCCAGCGTGAAGTGTTTATGGAGTCAATGGTGAGGAGTCTGGTCTGTGCGATGGACTGGGCTACATCCACAACTGTACAGTTTCCTGCGGTCTTGGACAGACATGTTGCCTGGGTTTGTAGTGCACATTTACCAGCACAGCTTAAATCAATAATGACATGCCAGTCTTTCTGTTTGAGAAAATCGAGTGCAAAAGGAATTGCTGATTAACCCAAGTGTAAAATCTTATTACCACAATTATTATTTTCATCAGACTGTCTCATATTTTACTCTAGTTTTGTAAAAACAAGTTTCATTTGCTTTGGAAATTTAAAATTCCCACACTAGTTGAATACAATTAATATATAATCTCCATTAACATTTATTTGGTCTTTCAAGTTGCTTCTATGTAATGGCATCTTGTGAAACTCTACGTGAATGGAATGTAGGATAAAGAGGATGAAAGGGGTCTATCTCTTACCTGTCTCCCCATTGTGTAGTGGATATGTGTTGGTGTTCACAAGATGTCTGGACATCTTTCGTCAGAGGATGGTGAACCTGTGGAATTATTTGCCACAAAGGTTGTGGAGGCCAAGTCAGTGGATATATTTAAGGCAGAGATAGATACTTGATTAGTACAGGTGTCAGAGGTTTTGGGAGAAGGCAGGGGAATGGGGTTTGGAGGGAGAGATAGATCAGCCATGATTGAATGGCGGAGTAGACTTGATGGGCCGAATGGCCTAATTCTACTTCCATCTCTTATGATCAACTTCATTATTGCAGCTGGGATGAAGGTACAGAAAGTTGGTCCTAGAGACGTACAGCACAAAACAGGCCATTCGGCCCACCGTGTCCATGCTGACCAAGTTGGCATACATGGCTAGTCTCATTGCATTTGGCCCATATCCCTTTAAACCTTTACCATCCATATACAAGTCCAAATACCTTTTTAAAAGTCATTATATCCACTTCGATAGTGGGTTCACTTGCACTGTAGGTTATGGACAAGCATACAGAGGCCTGGATCACTGATCCAGAGACTGGAGCTCATATTCCACCAAGGATAGAGGAGAATTTTAAATACGAATCTGGAATTAGCATCATGCAATTTCCGAATTGTTAATTTACAACCTCCAGGGAAAGGAAAGCGCAGGACTCATCTACTGATTTGGCCTGTGGACTGTTATTGAGGAAAATTAGTTATGTATGTTGAATGTGTGGTTGCTGGGTATGAATAAAAGTGCTAAATGAAATAAGGGAGGTATTTTTGAGGCACAGACAACCCTGGGCAGTACAGCGGTTGAGTTGCTACCTTACAGCGCCAGAGACCAGGGTTCGATTCTGACTCCGGGTGCTATCTGTATCAGTCTGAAGAAGGCTCTCAATCCGAAACGTCACCCATTACTTCTCTCCAGAGATGCTGCCTGTCCCGCTGAGTTACTCCAGCATTTTGTGTCTACGGAGTTTGTATGTTCTTCCAGTGACTGTGCGGGTTTTCTCCCAGTGCTCCGGTTTCCTCCTGCACCAAGACGTACAGGTTTTCAGGTTAATTGGCTTCCATAAAACGGTCCCTAGTGTGTAGGATAGTACTAGTGGACGGGGTGATTGCTGGTGGGCCCAGACTTGGTGGACAGAAGGGCCTGTTTCTGAACTGTATCTCTAAAGTCTAAAGACCACGGGAATCTGGATTTCACTCCTCCAACTGGTTGAAGATGTTTGGTCTGTTGACAATTCCAACAATTAGGTTGTTGTCGGTTGGAACATGGAGCCACATCTTGAGCAAAATAAAGTTCTGGATGATCTCAGTGGGCCAGGCAGCATATGTGGAGGGAGTGGACAGGCAACGTTTCCACAGATGCTGCCTGACCCGCCACCAAATTCCTCCAGTACTTTGTGTTTTGAGAGACTGAATTCCTACCCAAACCAATGCCTATTTTCTAACCCATTGATTTACTAATTAACCCCACTGGATTTAATGATTGGTGCATCATGTATAATCATCAATAAACAGAATGGGTTCAGTGAGTGAGGACTTGCATGTTGAGTTTCTTGGTCAAAAGCTTGCGTTTGCTAACCCAGTCATGTTACTAAACTCTCTTTCTGGGTCCACAAATTAAGAATGACCTCATGTCTAGACTGTGCTGGATTCAAGGCTGAATCAACCTCTCACGTACATAATAATCAGCTTGCACATATTTCTGGCACAGGGCTGAACCTATTAAAATGAAATGGCTCATTTGTCAAAAACAAAGAATCATCTAGCAGAGAATTCATTAACTTTTTCTTGAAAAATGAAAGTGGAAAGCAAATTCCTAATAGAATGTGAACGGACTGTTTTAGCTTGAGGCTTGGACAGGGGCTGAGATGTTGCTCCCCAGAATACTTAACACTTCCCTCAATATGTCCAGGTGCTCCTTCTTATTGCTGCTGATCTTGTACAGTTTGACACAAACAGCAAGTTTGGAATAAATACACAAAAGTACTTCCGTCCTTCATTTTACCATACATCAATGGAGCCATATTGGAATATTTTCTGAATGACTATTTCTGCAGAAGCTTGCATGCATTAATTCAGCAGATTTAGTAATGAACTAATTCTCACAACTTAACACAAGTCCACAAAGTGCTGGAGGAACTTAACAGGTCAGGCAGCATCTCTGGAGAATATGGATAGGTGACGTTTCAGGTCAGGACCCTTCTTCAGACAGAGGGTCCCGACCCAAACAGTCACCTGTCCATATTCGTCATGCTTGGTTACTCCGGTACTTTGTCTTTTTTTGTAAACCAGCATCAACAGTTCCTGGTTTCTAACAAAAGAACAGCCTCTTCCTAGCAACCATCAGGCTTCCGAATACAGCACAATAACCACAGCAACTATAATCTTCTACAGTCTGTCTTTGTTGCATTATGCACTTTGGTTTTGTACTAGCGTGGTTACCTGGTATTATACATTTAATTTATTGTATTATGATATTTATCACTATTTTTGCATTTCCTGCCCTGTTTAGTTTTTTTTTTTAGTTTACCGATGCAGCACACCTTCGGCCCACCGAGTCCACACCGACCAGCACTAACACACACACTAACACTATCCTATACACACCAGGAACCATTTTACAATTATACCAAGCCAATGAGCCTGCAAACCTGTACGTCTTGAGTGTTGGAGGAAACCAGAGCTCTCGGGGGAAACGTACGCACATACGTCACGGGGAGAACGTACAAAATCTGTACAGACAGCACATGTAGTCAGGATCTCTGGCGCTGCAAGGCAGCAACTCTACCGCTGCACCACCATGCCACCCTAAGAATTTCATTGTAACGTTGTCAGTACACATCACAATTAAACACTCTTGACTAACTAATGACACAACTGGTAGAGCCACTGCCTCAGTGAAAGAGACCCGGGTTTGATCCTGACCTTGGTTGCTGTTGGTGTGGAATTTGCACATTTTCCCCGTGACAGTGTGGGTTTCCTCCGGGTGCTCTGGTTTCTGCCTCGTCCAAAGGACGGGCAGGTTTTTTAGGTCAATTTGTGGGTTTGTAGCCTGTATAAATTACCCCTAGCGTGTAGAGAGTGGATGCGAAAGTGAGCAACATGGAACTTATGTGAACGGGTGATCGATGGACAACGTGAACTCGGTGGGCCAAAGGGCCTGTTTCCATGCTATATCTCCAAAATTAAAATGAACACAAGATCCAGCATGGACTCGTGCTGACAGATTTGGAGAGCAAGTAAAACAATGGAACACCATTTTCTCTGTTCTAAAGAAACTGCCTAGGTCAAGTTTGCGTAGTAACAAGATCTATTTTAGTTGTGTTGTGTCAGGAATCATTGTGGATAAATTCCATTATGATTTAGAACAGATGTTTGGAGCCACATCTTTGCAATGTTCACCACAACTGGCTCGGCTGAATTGTCAACATGGACACTGTCTGGACAAATGGGGATATCAAAACGAGAGCAAACATCTGATAGTCCCTCATGTTGCCAGAGATAATAATGGTCACTCTAAGCCCCCAACAATGTAATTTGAAGAGCTCAGTGGCTGGGTTCACACCCATCGGCTAGATGCCAATATGTGAAAGGACAACTCGTAACCAAGGGTTTAAAGCCAGATTAAAGTAACATCTCAGCAGCTTGATGGAAGAGGGTCACTAGATTTACCCCATCTACATCTCCTTGAAATCAATGACTATGCTCCTTGGTGTTCACTCTCCTCCATGCTTTGTATCATCTACAAGCTTTAAATAATGCCCAGCATAGATTAGTCTAACTCTACCAGGTGCATGGATAGGAAACGTTTAGAGGGATAAGAGCTAAACGAAGGCAGGTGGAGCGTAAATGAGGCATCTTGGTGGTCAAGGACAAGCTGGGCCGAAGAGCCCGTTTCCGTGCTGTACGACTAATTAAACAGCGTACTGGTCAGAGGGAATTCTGCTGTTCACTTCCTCACAGTCCTCTGGTACTCTTTATTCCCCTTATTTAGCCATTTGCCAAGGCCCCCCCTTCAAGCTACATATCTTGCTGACACTGGCACTTTACCAAATGCCTTCTACAAATCCACACACAGAACATTCAACCACATTTTCCTTCATTGCTGGACACAAATTGCCTCAAACAATCCATGCTGGCTTTCTCTGCATGCTTGAGGGTAATTAATTTCTGAAGGCTGATTTATTTCATAATATGTCTTGCATTTTAAAGTTCAAAATTCTTTCACCAGGCAGACAACATTTAGGATTTAACTGGTACTAAACAAAGTTATACAGAATTTACTTCCTCACAAGAGATGAAAATACGCTTATAATATAATTTAATATCATCGAATTAACAAGATATTAGGCAAGGATCAGAATGGGTACATTCCAGATCTCTAAATTGTTGTACTATCAAATCATAACTTGTATCTGCCAAGATACAAATACTTTAAAAATCCACCGTTTCCAACACCACACTGCCGCTTTCATTATTGTTTCACAAGAAATCAGGTGATATTGTAGATGCATTAAAATTCCAGTAGTGCACTTGGCAAGATGAGGACAACTAATCTGTAGACTGAAATTCACATCTCACCTGGGTCAGTTGTAGGGAGAGGTTGGATGGTTTGGCACCTCCTTCTCGGGAGCGTAGGAGGCTGAGAGCTGACCTCACTGAGGTGTCCAAGTAAGACCATGAGGAGCATGGATAAGGTGAATGCTCAGTCTTTTTCCAGGGTAAAGCTAGAGGACATGGGCTTAAGGTAAGATGAGAGAGATTTAAGTGCGACCTCAGAAGCAACTATTTCACTCAGAGGGTAGTCTGTATATGGAATGGGCTGCCAGAAGAAAGTTATGGAAGTGGTAAAATTATGACTTTTAAAAGACATTTGGACAGATATGAATAGTGTGCCAACATGGTTGACATGGACAAGAAGGGCCATTGCCAAGCTGCATAACACTATACCTATTTTACAAATCCATTCTTCCTACCATTAATGCTGCTGTTTACCAGTAAAATTTGGCTAGTTTATATCAGCGTCAGCAGAACAGAGTTAAATAAGTGTTTAAGTATACTTTGGCTTCCCGTGTAGGTGAACCTTGGTTTGGGGTAATTCATGTCAGCAGTCAGATTCTACAGACGTGAATCAAAACTGACTAGAAATAAAAGTGAACTTGGGTCATCACCAAATGCAAGACACAGGGTGGCATCACGTCTACAGTCATTATTGTAACCCCACGTGTACTTTATCAAAGCCTGGGCAAATAAAACAGTTTGCAGTGCAAAATAGTCTCAATTAACTATCAGCCCGTATTTTATATTAACAACAATAATAAATCCCACCTCTGAACAAGGACTTCAACACAAAATAAAAATAAGTTTAAACAAGACTTAAATTACAAGTATCTTGGGAAAAAAACTAGCTCGGGGGGGGGGAGATATGTAGCCACAGCAGTTAAAATGAAGGCAGATTAGACTCAAGCAAGATGGGAGACCTGTGGAGTTTATTAAATTTCATATTTTGTTCTGCAGTCATACAGTGATGATATAGATTACCTTCTGAGAGAGTATCAGAAAACTGCTAAAACAGCCAACAAATTCCAGCCACAATTTTATATTAAACCAGTTTTAATGTGAATTCCATCCACTAATTCATATTAAACCACTAACCAGTCAGTTTTCTATGTAGCGAGTTAGATAATGGGGTGACTGGCTTACCTTATCTATTCAAGAAGATAGACACAAAAAGCTGGAATAACTCAGTGGGTCAGACAGCATCTCTAGAGAAAAGGAATAAGTGACATTTCAGGTTGAGACCTTTCTTTAGACTATTGAGACTTAACTATTCCATCAGCTTAAAAAAAAAATGCAACACCTGTCTCACTGCATTTTCCTTATTCTTTATCACCATCTCCCAATAGTCCCCCTTGGAACTATCCTGCGGCCACTTTGTTCACACTTTGACCCAATCTCTCCACACATCTGTGTCTTCTGAAGGCATTCCGACCACTCATTCTCTCAGCTGTCAGTAATTGAATTAACTGTCTTATCAATAAGACATATCTGGGCGGAAGAGAAGCACTTCACAATTCAATTGCTTGTTTGGTTGGGAAGATGATGTGTGGTAAAGAAAGCATTTCTATGATAAGTGTTTAGCCAATCGAATGTCCACCTTGTGTCATTTAGCTTGGCCTTCTCCATCAATATAACACAGGCAAAATCTCCCAGCTACTTTCAACATTAAAATAAGGATGTGCTTTCCCCCTCCTCCCTCACAATGTGTTTGCATTTCAGCGAAATAAAGTTTTTAAAGTATGCTAAATACATGCACATTATTTAATTATAATCAAAATTATAGTTCACACCAAATGCTCATTTTTTAAAAAGCATTTGATAGATAAAATTTGGTTTGAAATTTGTTTCTAAAAAAATTATTTGAACAGCAGCAGTCAGCTCCCATTAGCAAAACAGATTAGCTGAGCTTAACACAGCCCTTCAGCCCACCTTATCCATATCGACCAAGTTGACGTATGTTTCCAACCTGGGATAAAGACCCTGACTATCTGCCGCATGTATTTCTATCTATTTGCACAGGGGAATCAAAAAGCATTTTTTCTGCTCCCAAGCGAAATTTGGTTTCTTTGTTACAAAAAAATTTGAACAACAACAGTCAGCTCCCATTAGTAGAACAGATCAGCTGGGTCTAAAACAAGCCCTTCGGCCCACCTTGGCATACTTGGTCAGCACGGACAAGGTGGGCCGAAGGGCCTGTATCCATGCTGTACAGCTCTAGGACTCTGCTGCTTAACATACTTGTGTGGTATAAATTCAGTTTAGTGTTGGTGACACTCAGCACAGTACTCAGTACTTAGACTGAAACATTTAACTTTTTCCCCTCTGAAAATGTGTGTGACCAGATGATTGTTTCTGGAATTATTGGAGAATTGGATATAAAATATTTGTTCAGTCAAATTTGAAAAACTTGTCAACGTGGTGGAAAATCAGTAAGCAAAAAGGTGCAACAATATTAAAACAATGTATCACCAGAGGACCAAGTACTAGGCAAACTAATGTGCCCAAAAACTAGGGTTCTAGGTTGTGTTGTAAGGCAGAGGGATCTAGGAATACAGGTGCATGGTTCCTTGAAGGTCGAGTCGCAGAGAGATAAGGTGGTCAAAAAGGCTTTTGGCTCTTTGGCTCTTTGGCCTTCATCAGTCAGAGTATTGAGTATAGAAGTTGGAAGGTCATGTCGCAGTTGTATAAGACGTTGGTGAGACTGCATTTAGAATATTGTGTTCAGTTCTGGGCACCATTTTTGGAAAGATATTGTCAAGCTTGAAAGGGTCCAGATAAGATTTACGAGGATGGTGCCAGGACTAGAGGGTGTGAGCTACAGGGAGAGGTTGAGTAGACTGGGTCTCTATTCCATGGAGCGCAGGAGGATGAGGGGAGATCTTACAGAGGTGTATAAGATGATGAGAGGAATAGATCGGGTAGATGCACAGAGTCTCTTGCTCAGAGTAGGGGAATCAAGGACCAGAGGAGATTGGTTCAAGGTGAAGGAGAAAAGATTTAATAGGAATCCGAGGTGTAACTTTTTCACACAAAGGGTGGTGGGTGTATGGAACAAGCTGCCAGAGGAGGTAGTTAAGACTGGGACTATTCCATCATTTAAGAAACAGTTAGACAGGTACATGGATAGGACAGGTTTGGAGGGATATGGACTAAGTGCAGGCAAGTGGGACTGGTGTAGCTGGACATTGTTGGCTGGTGTGGGTGAGTTGGGCTGAAGAGCCTGTTTCCACACTGTATCACACCATAACTCTATGGCTCCAGGGCGAATCCAGAATCTTAAAAGAAGTGGCAACAAATAAATGTATTACTCGTGATTTTCCAAAATGCCCAATATTTTGCAAAAGTTATCCAGAGAGTTTGAAAATGTTTCAAGAAAGGAAGGAGGTAAAAAGGCTGGAAAGTATAGACCAGTTCGTCTTGACTCTTTTTTTATTGCATTAAATGCTGGAATCAATTAATAAAGAAATTGTGGTGAGGCATTTGTAAAATCACGATACAGTCAAATAGAGTCAACATAGTTTTACAAAAGAGAAATGCTGTTTGACTCATTTTTAGAGTTCTTTGAGCATGTCATGAGCCAGGTACATAGAATGGAACTGATGGATGTAAAATGCTTGGATTTCCAAAAAAGCATTTAATAAAATTTGTTCAGGTGCCATAATATTATTAATGTATAAAGAGCTCTTGGCATTTGGAGTAATGTATTAGTAGAGATAGAGGCTTGGTTCCGAAAAGAGAGATTTAAGGAAAATAGATAATTTGAGAAAAAAACACACAGTGCTGGAGTAAGTTAGCGTGTCAGGCAGAATCTGTGGAGGGAATGGCCAGGCAATGTTTCGGGTCGGGACCCTTTTTCAGACTACAGGTTGATTTTATAATATGTAATGGTGCGCTGCAGATATCAGTTCTGGGATCACTGGTTTATGATGCACAATGGATGACGGGACTGCTGTGAAAACAGATTTGTTAATGTTATTAAGAAAAGTGGGAAAGCAAGCTTTCCGTGTCTGGGCCAAGTGAGTGAGTGGGCAAAGGTCTAGTAAATAAAGCAAAATGTGAAGTTGTCCACACTGGTCTGATGAAAATTGTTTAACTGGATACCAATTACAGAATGTAGAGGTGCCGGTGAATCTGATGTCCTTGCAGATGAAATGTAATGTTAGCTTGCAGGTTTACCAGATAATCAGGAAAGCAAATGCGATACAGGAATTTATTGGAAGAAGCCTGTAGAACACCATCCAAGTTTGATCTCCTTATTTAATGGGATATATCTATATATTAGATAAGATTACTAAAACTCATCTTGTATGTATGTATGTTCCCGAAATACAGCCAAAACGGTACACGATAACGCAACAATTTTAAACGCAACAATTTTAGACCCACCTTACTCACCATTCTCCTGCAGAGTGCAGTATCAAGTTTCATTATTTTTTATAAGTAATTCAGTTTATAAACTTTAATAAATGTGCTCCCACTTGCTGGGCCCAGCAGCTGCGTCTGCATAGTTGGGGGAGGGTTGATCGGCCTGGCCGCCCTGGGCTGGGGTGAGTGGCTTCGTCTCCCCTTTCCTCTCCCCCCAACCCGCCGCCTCCCACTTCGGTAAAATTGTGTAGGATAGTGGAAGGTACAGACTCGGTGGGCCGAAGGGCATGTTTCCGCTCAGTATCTCTAAAGTTTGAAGTAAAGTCTAAAGACAGCATCAGAGGTCAGGATCGAACTCAGGTCTCAAGCGCCATGAGGCAGCAGCTCTAACCACCAGTTAACTGGATGTCAGATCAGAACAGACCAGGATTTGAGCCTAGTACTTTACACAAAGCATTCTAGTTCCACATTGTGACAGCTTGCAGAATTTGTAGCACTCCCATGTTGAATAAAGTTTGAGGGGGAAGGGGGTTGAGTTAAAGAGGAGCTGAAATATTTTCCACAATTCCAATTTTGAACACTTCAGTGCGTGACGTACACTGTGAGAAAATGAGCCAAGATCAATATCATGGAATTGGCCTGGTCCCAGATTGTAAAGAATTGGCAGAAAGAAATGCAACTCTTATTTGTGTTACAGCGCAGCAACTGGGAATGCTTCCTGTGCCGTTACACAGCTTTGGGGAAATGTCAGTTGTCTAGACAGCCCTGCCTAGCTCTGCATTCTTGCAGGAAAGGGCCAAATAATTTCACTTAAAGGGCAAAATGCTATGTTGCCGTTTCCCCATCTTGTGTGAAATTCTGCAGACTATGAGTTTACAAACTCTGTGACTCCTTATAAATTGAGCAGAAACCAATTACCTCAGTCCTTGTGTGAAATGGTGTTGATGGGGGTGGATTGGGCGGGCTTAGAGGGATGTGGGCCAAATGCAGGCAAATGGGACTAGCATGGTATACCAACTTGGTCAGCATGGACTAGGTGGGCCGAAGGGCCTGTTTCCATACTGTATGACTACAGAAAAGGAGGGATCTGTGGAATTGCCTGTCAGTAGTACACCCAGACAGGGACATCGTTGATTATTCAGTGCAGATCAAGTAGAGATGGGGAGATAATTGACAATCTCTGCAATTTTTACTTTATTGTTTTTTTAACTATCCTCCAAGAATAAGCAGCCAACAGCAAGTTAACAGCTATTACCCGTGGCTTGATTTTTTCCACTATTCTATCCAAATGAATCCATAGTACAAGAGGTAGCATGGCTTGGTTTAGTTTAGAGATGCAGCGTGGATGCAGGCCCTTCGGCCCACTGAATCTGTACTGACCAGTGATCCCCACACACTAACACAATAATACACGCACTAGGGACAATTTACATTCATACCAAGCCAATTAACCTGTACGTCTTTGGAGTGTGGGAGGAAACCGAAGACCTCGGAGAAAGCTCACGCAGGTCACGGGGAGAACACACTCCGTACAGACAGCACCCGTAGTCAGGATCGAACCCGGGTCCCTGGCGTGTAAGGCAGTAGCTCTACCGCTGCGCCACCGTGTATTCCAAAAATGAACTAAGACCCAATGTCAGGAAATTCTCTTTCTATTGAGTGATTGAACTTGAACTCTGAAACTGAAACAAATAAAGAGAGTGACTGGGGTATTATTGGTTGCTCTGACTGGGATGATCTAGGACGGGAGAAATGATTTTCCCCATGCATTTACCGTGCGTTTGGAGATGCAGTTGAATCTGCATTGTGTGGTTGGGACAGGAACCATTCTAGTGAACAGGTATCTAAATAGCAAGGGGTTTGGGTCTTTGCATGTGAAGAAATGGACATGAATCATTTGTAACTTATTTAGATATTAGTTATCATCCTATGTTGTAGGATAAAGCCCACACCTCTCTCCCAATTACCAGCCATTGAACATACCCAAGCATGTCAGATGGAGTAGCTTTATAAAACTCAGGGCACGTTTAGAGTAATGTGCAGTTCTGGTTGCCCTGTCACAGGAAAGATGTGGAGGCTTTGGAAAGGGTGCAGAAGAGTGTGCCAGAATGATGCCTGGATTAGGGCGTATCAGCTACAGAGAGAGATTGGACAGGCATGGATTGTTTTCTCTGAAAGGGAGACCTGATAGGTATATAAAATCAAGAGAGACATAGATAGGGTAGACAGTCAGAACCTTTTTTTCAGGATGGAAATATCAAATACTGAAGGGCATAGTTTTAAGATGAGAGGGACAAAGTATAATGGAGATGTACAGGGTACGTTTTTGTTTACGGAGAATGTGGTGAGTGTTTGGAATGCTCATCTTTAATGCCACTACCGGTGTCTGCCTCCACCACCACTGGCTGGGTGGCATTAAAGAGGCTTTTGGATAGGCACGTGGATATGCAGGGAATGGAGAGACATGGATCACGCTGCAGGTAGATAAGAGTTGGCATCATGTTCAGCACAGACGTTGTGGGTTGAGTCAAGTCAAGTCAAGTCAATTTTATTTGTATAGCACATTTAAAAACAACCCACGTTGACCAAAGTGCTGCACATCTGATTAGGAAAAAAAAGAAACATACAGTGGCAGGCAGCCAAACACAACGGCGCGGCCATCTTGAACAAAATGTTTAACTAAAGCAGAATGGTGTCCGGGGGCTGTTCCTCTGCCATACTCTTCCATGTTCTAAGTGATGTGTTGAAGAATTCTTTTGGAGCTTTGTTCTATTTAAGGTGTCCTATTTACAAGGGGCCCTGATACCTATTATTCAGTGGGACTGTGAGCCAGATGCTTGAAGTTGGAGAGTACTTTGAAGTGATTTACAAATAAATCCTGTCGCTTTGTACAGATGTCCTTCCCTTTTGTTAGGCTGCTCAGTGATCTCACTCATTGACTAGAGAGGCATACATTAATCTAAAGCTCACCACAATGTTGGAAGTATATAATCATGTCCAATAATTTATGTCTAATAATTTAGTCTTGCCCACTGTGCTTACTTCACCATGCAGTTCTACGTTAGGATTCTTAGTTTATAACTATAATAAATGAAGGATTTACTTATGAAGATTATTATCTGCCATTAGGAATGAAAGCTGTTTTCAGAAATAATCCTCTGTTTAGAACACCCAAGCTCATTTATAGGGAATAAGTAAATGACATAGTCTAAAAGTCAATAACAATTTGACATTACAAAGAAGAGCTAGAGGGATTAAGAGCTCTCTGTTGAAGACACAATGACCTACAGATGCTAGAATCTTGAGCAAAGCACAAAGTGTCTGAAGAAGGGTCTCGATCTGAAATGTCGCCTATCCATGTTCTCCAGAGATACTACCTGACTTGTTGAGATACTCCAGTACATTGTGTCTTTTTGTGTATTAACCAGCATCTGCAGTTCTTTGTTTCTATGTGCTGGAGGAACTCAGCGGGTCAGGCAGCATCTGTGGAGGGAATGGAGAGGTGACGATGTTTCAGGTTGGAACCATTCTTCTGACAGATCTGAAGAAGGGTCCTGGCCCAAAATGTCTTTCCCTTTCCCTCCACTGAACCCGCTGAGTTCCTCCAGCGCTTTGTGATTTGCCTAATGGTATAAGTTACCGCCTTCGGGAGAAAGCAAGTGAAGTGGATAGAAGTAATGAAGAGTGGGAACAAAAAAGCTTTGACACTCTGTGGATAGGCTTGCAGGAATTGTCAGGAAAAGGCCTGTCAGGAAATTGTCAGGAAACCTGCGGATAATTATTGACAAATGCAGACACGGTGGTGTTAAGATAGCCTTGTTTATGGGATTCACAATGTGATGTGGGGAGTGGTGAAAGTTGATGGGGGGCAGCCTGGTGCTCCATGTAAGTGACGCCAGTATTGTAGAGCAGCTTCTTGCTGTGTGCTTCACATGTGGATGCTGCTCGGATAATAATCACCCAGTGTAGTCTGCAGTCTAGTTTCTCGTGTACATGTCACGGACCCTCCCACAGGCGTTCCATCCAGCGGGCACACACTTTGCTCAGAGCTGAAACGTTTGCCTTGTGAAGAGTTGAGAGCGTGTGTGTTTGCGATGCAGTGTAATGCGAGCTCATTGTCATGACATTGGAATGTGCTCTTGCACTCTCCATCTGTTTCCCATCAGGCCTGCAGGATAACACAGGCAGATTACCCCCCCCCCTCCTCCCGCTCCAAAGAATCACAGCCTCAGCTGTGGCCTGCTGTTGAGTTGTGAGGAGGGGGATTGTGGAATGTGGACCCATCCCACAAGAATAAACCAGATGGACATAAAACATCTTTTATGCCCCCAGTTACTTTCTTCCATAAACTATCAACTACAGACTGCCTTGGTTGCATTAAACACTTTGGGATTTTTGCACTAATTTGGTGCATTTTAATTTAGTGATTTTTTTGTTGTTTATTTTTTCATTTATGAGTATTCAGTTTATGGGCATGTTAAGATGCTGCAAGTAAGAATTTGATTGCTCTGTTTGTTTGATACATATAACAATTAAACCCTCTTGAAAGGGGAAAGATTAAATAAGAATCTGAGGGATAACTTTTTCACACAAAGGGTGGTGGGTGTATGGAACGAGCTGCCAGAGGAGGTAGTTGAGGCAGGGACTATCGCAACATTGAAGAAACAGTTAGATAGGTTCATCGATAGGACAGGTTTAGAGGGATGTGGGCCAAAGGCTGGCAGGTGGGACTAGTGTAGATGGGACATGTCGGTCAGTAAGGGCAGGTTGGGCTGAAGGGCCTGTTTCCACACTGTATGACTGCGATATCTAAAATTTTGACGTGCTTTCCTGAGCTGGTGGTAAGAGCAGAGTCTTAGTGTACATATAAACTTCAGCTCCCGAGGAAACTATCAAGACCAAAAAGCAATTTTATGAAATCTACAGCACTTGCAATAGATCACCTCAGGGCCGAAAGGAAGAGTTCAGGTAATCACTCGTGCTTTGTACCCTTGGGGCTAGTTTTGGTTTCCTCTTCCCAGATGAGAGTCTACTGAGATCAATTCTCCTCTCCTCACAAAGCCAGATCAAGAAATGCTCATCTGCACCGTAAATGTATTCTGTGGTCTACCTTTTAAGACTTTGTACCATATAACAAGTAGATGGATCAGGGAATGGCAGGATCCTGGGGAGTACAAGTAAGTGATTCCTTCATTTATTGTAGGTATAAGGGGTACTGGAAGTGGTAACATGCGTAGACAATGTGGCAAAGAAGGCATGTGGAACAACAGGCAAAGAAGCTAAGACTATATATTTTTAAGAACTTGAAACTTGAGAAGCGCAAGAGAAAAGTGGCGACTGTGTGATGCCTCAGTGAAGTCTATTATTCTTACACTACAATCATTGCCCCTTGTACTTGGGTACGATTGTACCTATGTATAATGTGACTATACTGGATCGTTTTCAAAGCAAAGATTGTATGCAAAGCATTGAACTTCACTGTATCCAGGTAAATGAGTTGATAAGGTAACATTGATCCAATGAACGCTTGCTTTGATGGAATGGAGCGTTGGGACATCGTGTCACAGCTGTACAAGTCACTGGGGAATTTGAGCTGTAAGATGTTCCATTCCTAACTTCTCCAAAAACTTTAAGTTCCTTGATGGAATTTAAATGAGATTTGCTTGCAGAATGATTCAAGCTTTAACTGCTTCTTTCAGGGAGAAAACAAGCTTGGTCCATCCATCTTCTGACCCAAGATGTGCCATACAATCACACAGCACGGAAACAGGCCCTTTGGCCCAACTCATCCATGCTGACCAAGATGCCCCATCCAAGCAAGTCAGCATTTGCCTGCTGCTAACCCATATCCCTCTGTACTCACTTTAAAACTACCACAATGTCCCGCACAGGAAAAGTGTAGTTTGCTGATGTTCCTACATGTCAAAACCAACAAGGCAGAATCGTTCTCACCTTCTGCAAATCAGAATAGTATTGCTGACATCTGCATTTGTCAGTTAACGGGTGCCACCTACCAGTGGCACAGCGGGTAGAGCTGTTGCTTTACACCTTCAGAGACCAGGGCTCGGGCCTGGCCTCGACTGCTGTCTGTGGAGTTTGCACGTTCTCCCTGTGACCTCGTGGGATTCTCCCGGGTGCTCTGGTTTCCTCCCACATACCAAAGGCTTGTAGGCTAATTGGCCTCTGTAAACCGCCCCTAGTGAGCAGGGAGTGGATATGAAAGTGGGATAACATAGAGCTAGTGTGAACGGGTGATCGATGGTCAGCGTGGGCCGAAGCGTCTGTTTCCATGCTGTATCTTTAAACTACGCTAGTTAAACTCAAAACTAAAATGAGATTCTGATTTGGTAAGAGTACTTGAAGGTTGCCGGTCCCACCTTTGAAGGGGGAGGATGGGATATAAAATTTGGAAATGAAAGAAATTCAATATCCTCCTCCCCCACTCCACCCCCACAAAGTCAAGTCAAGTCAAGTCAATTTTATTTGTATAGCACATTTAAAAACAACCCACGATGACCAAAGTGCTGTACATCTGATTAGGTACTAAGGAAAAAAAAAAGAAACATACAGTAGCACGCAAAGGGAAATCATTCCATAACACCTCCCCTGCACCAGTATGCTTTATTCCTCAGACAACACATCACTTTTGCGATCACGGTAAGAAAAAATATTTCAACGGTCGCTGCCCATATTTCAAACCGTTTGCTAAGGTCTTTCCACATACGAATTGAATTTATTTCTCGTCAGATCCATACAGGCAGCCAAGAGGAAATTGACCTCGGATAGTGAGGACGTTAGATCTTTCTCATCCTTGACCGACAACAGCTCCTCATATTTCGCTTGTGCAGCTTACACCCCAGCTTCCTCTCTACAGAAGGGTCCCGACCCGAAACATCGTCTGTCCATTCCCTCTTCAGACGCTGCCTGGCCCGCTAAGTTCCTCCAGCACTTTGTGTTTTATCTTCTACTAATGTGTGCTTACTGCAGAATAGGAAACAAGCTTTACATTGAGCTGCACAAAGGGAGAAGAAACACAGCCGCCCGCGGCGCACATTTGACAGATTTGGAAGAATCCCACACCAAACACCTCTTTGGATCGCTGGCGTAACAGCAGAATTTAATGAGCTTGGCTCCAGATTAATTCATGTCTCCGAGACTCACAACTTTCATTGTCAGAATGGCGTTACCCGCAATGGATTCGTGCAGGGAATTATTTATTTATAGCTGTGCTAATGATGCGCAGATCCTTTAGCTGGGAAAGAGACTGAGAGATAAACTGCATTCTTTACATTTAGCTTTGTGTAAAGTGCTTCTCCAGAACACCTTCATGTGCTGGGTTTCAGTTCAATCACATGATTAATTTAATGTTGCTACAACCATATTAAAATGTAGGATTAGATCTTCCAGCTGAGATGAGCTGGTCTAAATGTAGGCTGTAATCTTTGATATCCATTGTATTTTTTTACAATAGAATTAAATCTAATGGGAAGATAGACATAAAATGCTGGAGCGGGTCAGGCAGCATCTCTGGAGAAAAGGAATCGGAAGGAGCCCTTCTGACCAGAAACGTCACCCATTCCTTTTCTCCAGAGATGCTGCCTGAGTTACTCCAGCATTTTGTGTCTCAGGCACCTGCAGTTCCTTCCTGCACATTAAATCAAATGGGACTAGCTTAGATGGGGCATCCTGGTTGCCATGGATGAGTTGGGTCGAAGGGTCTGTTTCCATGCTGTATAATTCTAAGTTTCTTTACATAAGGAGACGATTGCTACATGGTGGCTAATAACAAAAGCAAGAAAGGTATCTCAAGTTAAAGCGTGCAATGGCCACCAATGTAGAGAGCGTCATAATGGAATGGTAAGAACTCACATCTGTGCATTTGTTTAGTTCCCATAACCAGCTGAGCTGGAGTGCTGTGAGCAGTCACCACTGTTTTTTCAAAAGCAATATCGAAAGAGGAGAACTTACCAAAGCATTTTCAAAAACATCTTCCAATCAAATTTGGATCTGCTTTAATAGAGATGTAGGGGGAGGTTGGATAGGCTGGGACATTTTTCTTTGGGGCATAGGAGGCTGAGGGGTGACCTTATTGACGTGTACAAGATCATGAGGGCCACGGGTAAAGTGAATGCTCACTTGATGGCATAGTGTTAAGGTGAGTGGAGAGAGATTTATGAAGGACCTCGGAAGCAAATTTATCACCCCCTTGCACACATTCACAAACATATGCACACACTCACTCACTCACATGCGCACTTTAGGGTTGCCAACTGTCCCGTATTAGCCAGGACATCCCATATATTGGGCTAAATCGGTTTGTCCCGTATGGGACCGCTCTTGTCCCGTATTAGGCCCGGGGGCCGCTGTAGGCCCGGACAGTGTGGGCCCGAAGGCCCGGGCACCGCCTAACGGAGGTTGCATAGCAACCCACCTCCCGGCCCGGGCAACCGCCATTGGTGGAGCGGGAGCACGTGGCCGCTGGCTGGGTGTGGTCACGCGGGGGGGCAGTGACGTCACCTTTTGTCCCTTATTTGGGAGTGAGAAAGTTGGCAACCCTAGCACACCTGCACTCACACAAACACACACTCGCTCACGCTTGTACTAACACACACACTCGTGTGTGCGCGTGCACACACTCACATACACACACACATACGCACACTCAAACAAAACACACAGACATCAATGCAGCATCTTGACAGAGTCATGCACACTCACTTGCACACACTCATTCACACAAACACACACTTGTATCCACACACAGGCACTCATCAATGCATCACCTTGACATAGTGCTTGCAGGAAACGTGGCTGATAACTATAAATAGTGATGTCATCCTGGTCTACGAGTGTTTTTTAATTATTCAGACATAAAGAAAATGTTTCTGAACATGACATCATGTGTAAGTGGTAACAGATCCAATGTTGGTGCATACAATACCGGTGTTGTGGAGGGTGTGCTGGCGTCACTGCCTCCCCTGGCCCCTGGGCTGGGAGTATTTCCTCGGGAGTTTCCTGTGCTGCGGTCAGGGTTTAGACGAACACTGAAGCAGGGCCTCTTTCAGCAGCAGACTTGGCACTTCCCCATTGGACAGCCCCTACGCTGCCTTTCCACTTCATTGCCCACACTACCTGGAATATTTAGTCTCCAAACACGAGTTTCCAATGTTGAGACTGCAGCTGCATCTTTGCAAACTGAAAGCTTTGTGTCACTCAAAGAAAATATATTTTTCAGATAGAAAAGGTCTGTTTCTATTTGGACGGGGAAAGAGTTGTGGGGAGGGGGGAGGTCACAACATAAAACTCAAACTAGGAACAGTAATGCTGCTAATTATTTTCTTACTCTCTCCCTTTCTCTTGCCACTGTCTGTCTCTCACTCCCTGCCATACCTTTGAGATTTCAAGTCTTTCATTATCAAATGTGCTGGCATGGGAACAATGAAATTCTTACTGGCTGACACAAGGAAATGCAGTTGGGACCTTGAGCAAAAATCACTAAGTACTGGGGTAACTCAGCGGGTCAGGCAACATCTCTGGAGAACATGGATAGGTGACTTTTCGGGGAACATTTTCGGGTCGGGGCACTTCTTCGAACTCAGGTTTACCTCAGCTTTACCAGGTGCGCCACTCCGCTGCCCATAAATGAACTTGAAATGAAAATGAAACGATACGAGCAAAAATCACACAATATTTAGCTTGGTCTATCATAGCCGGTGTGGCTTTCTTGTGCAACAGCCAAAGTTTACAGGATGTGGTGGTCTCAATGTACTCAGTGGTGATCTTAGGAAGAAACATGTATAAATAACAAAAACGGTCTCTTTGTAAACTTTGGGAACAGGCTATGTGATCAATACTATGAAGGTGGATTACACAAATTATAAGGGGCTACATTTTGATTGCCAGTTTGTGGAAAACTTTCCCTGCGTTTCAAATTCCTCCTTCCTTGTCTGAGTAGGTGTTGGAAAAATATTGTGGCTTTAGTCATATGGCCATTCAGCAACTGGCCTGGGGTGGAGGGCAGATTTGTGAAAGATAGGCCTTTGCTGTCTTTGCAAAGCTCACAGCAAGATCATTCCCTTGGCTCCACATTGAAGGGACAGAGAACTTTTAAACGTATTTGTAGTATTGCCTTTAGTTTAGTTTAAAGACATAGCGCGGAAACAAGCCCTTCGGCCCACCGAATCCGCACCGACCATCGTTCCCGTGCACTAACACTATCCTACACACACTAGGGACAATTTACATTTATACCAAGCCAAGTAACCGACAAACCTGTGCGTCTTTGGAGTGTGGGAGGAAACCAAAGCTTCCCGGAGGAAACCCACGCAGGTCACGGAGAGAACGTACAAACTCCATAGAGACAGCATCTGTAGTCAGGATTAAACCCAGGACCCTGGCGGCAGTAAGGCAGCAAATGTACCGCTCGCCAGCATGCCGCCCCATTGCAGGAAGGATGAGCAAAAGGTGCAGGAGGTTGACCAGAATGCTGGCTGCTTTACAGGGTATGAGCGATAAAGAGAGGTTGGACAGACTTGGATTATTTTCTCTGGAGCATCGGAGGTTGAGGGAAGACCTGATAGAAGTGTATAAAATTATGAGAGGCATAGATAGGGTAGACAGTCAGGACCTTTCCCCCAGGGTGGAAATCAGAGACTAGAAGGATATAGCTTTAGGGTAAGAGGAGCAAAGTTTAAAGGAAACTAGACGGGCGTGGCCCCATTGGGTCCAAATCTCTCTTGCGTGGCCCCATTGGGTCCAAATCTCTCCTGCGGGCGCGGCAACCCCCATTGGGTGCAAACCTCTCCTGCAGGCCCCGGTAGCCCTCCACCAACTGATGACCCATGGAACCGTTGCCAGCCGGGGAGTCTCTCCTGGGCCCATGGGCGGGCGAGGGGAGAAGGGAGAGGGAGCCACACACCTCGGCTCCGGGTGACCGGAGCGAGCCGTGGACCCGTTGGGTGGAAACCTCAGCAGCTCGACGCCGACAGCCATCTTCTTTGACCCTCTGCCACCGCGCCGCACCATAGGAGGAAGATCAGGCGCGGGGCACGCCGGGACGGGCACCGGTCCTCCTGGAGGGGGGGGGAGGCGATTAATTAAAGTTTATTAACTTAATTGCTTTAAAAATGTAACAAAACTTGATCAATCGAGACCGCAGAGGAATGGTGAGTAGGGTGGGCCTAAATTGTTGTGCTATCGTGTACCATTTTGGCTGTATTTCGGGTACGTACAATCAAACTAACCAAGCGACAAACAAACAAACAAACAAGATGAGAGTTTTAGTAATATAAATAGAAATGAAAGGCAGGTTTTTTACGCAGAGGGTGGTCGTTCCTATGGGTGGTGGTGGAGGCAGTGATAGTGGCATTTACGAGGGATATGGACCACGTGCAGGCAGAGGACATTAGTTTAACTTGGCATCATGTTCAGCATGGACATTGTATGGCTGAATGGCTTGTTTCTGCCCTATACTGGAGTCATTACTCTGGCAGCTCATTACATAAACCCACTGTGTTCTATGTGTTGCCCCTCTGGTTCCTATTAAATCTTTCCCCTTTTCACCTAAAACCAAACTCCTCTTGTTCTTGATTCCCCTAATCTAGGTAAAAGACTCTGTACATTCACCCCGTCTATTCCCCTCATGATTTTCTCACCTCTATAAGATCATCCCGCATCCTCCTGCGCTCCAAGGAATAAACTCCTAGCCTGCCCAACCTCTCCCTGTAGCTCAGGCCTTCGAGTCCTGGCAACATCCTCGTAAACCTTCCCTGCACTCTTTCCAGCTTAACGACATCCTTCCAATAGCAGGACGACCAAAACAGAACACAATAAATATTCCAAGTGCAGCTTTACTTGAGAAGGACATAACTGACTTGGGGGTGATTATTTTGACGACAGTAGAATAGGGGAGATGTAATGCTTTCAGAACTGTGTGTGTCGGTACTTCTGTTGATTGTAACTGCTCTCCCACTTCACTGGACAGAAAACAGTCAAATTCCCCCCTCGTGTCTCGGCATTCAGCCACATGTGAATAACTGAACGATGACTGATTTTAGCTTTGTTAGTGAGAAAGAATTTATATGTTTGAATCATGAGCTTCCCAATAAAATGGATGCAGCTTCAAGTTACCTTCTAAGAAGAATCTTGTGGTTGGAAGGGACGTGATTTAATTATTGCGCCTCGTTCAATGCAGGACACCATTTATGTTGCCCTGGAAACAGGCAGAAGGTCAGAGGTGCCGCGGAGGACAAATTAACTTGATGTAGAGGGAAGTGATCAAAAACATATGAGACCAAGTTCAAGGAATTTATCATTAGTAAACAATTCCTGGCACTTCCCAGCTAAATTATGTTCGCACGGTTTTTCTTTCAGTTGTCATAGTAACCGACCGGCTGGGTGTATTGGCAAGCAATGACTTAGACCATTGCACATGTAATTGTTAACACTCTCCATTTCAATGGCTTGCACTGTGTGGGGATTCGGAACTAAAGAACTCGATTGCAACAAAATGTTTTTTATAATAATCTCATCTCCAGAAGCATATTACTCCAGGAATGAGTAGGTTAACCTATGATGAGCGTTTGTCGGCGACGGGGCCTGTACTCACTGAAGTACAGAAGAATGAGGGGGAGACCTCATTGAAACGTACAGAATAGTGAAAAGCGGGAAATCATAGCTTTAGAATTATAGGATGTTCTTTTAGGAAGGTGATGAGGAGAAAAGTCTTTAGTCAGCGGGTGTGGAATTCTGTGCCACAGAAGGCTGTGGAGGCCAAGTCAATGGATATTTTTAAGGCAGAGATAGATAGATTCTTGATTAGTACAGGTTATGGGGAGAAGACAGGAGAATGGGGTTAGGAGGGAGTGATATATCAGCCATGATTGAATGGCGGAGTAGACTTGATGGGCCGAATGGTCTAATTCTACTCCTATCACTTTTGACCTTATTACATCCATGTAACGGAGACACAAGCAACTGCAGATGCTGGTTTACAAAAGAAAGACACAAAGTGCTGGATTAACTTAGGTCAGGCAGTATCTCCAGAGAACATGGAGAGGTGACGTTTCGGATTGGGATTCTTCTTCAGACTGATGGTGGTGGGGAGGGGGGAGAAAGTTGGAGGTTTGTCCAATCATCTGCCTATCAATACTCCCCTCATGTATATCCGTGAAGAACAAGGTACTGGCGGTCCATTTTCTATATTACAACAGATTATGTTAAAAAGTATTTAATTGACTACAGGGAGCCTTTGTGTGTTCAGAGTCATGAAAAGCAACATATTTATTCCTTGCAGTGTGACCTTATAGATGTGTATAAATGAATGACGGGATTAGATAGGGTGAATGCACAGAGTTTTCTACTCAGAGTAGGGGAGTCAAGATTCAGGGGACATAGGTTTAAGGTGAGAGGGGAAAGATTTAATAGGAACCTGAGGGGCAACCTTTTCATTAGATTGTGGTGGATATATAGAACGAGCTGCCAGAGGAGCTAGTTAAGGCAGGTACTGTAGGAAAATAACTGCAGATGCTGGTACAAATCGAAGGTATTTATTTCACAATATGCTGGAGTAACTCAGCAGGTCAGGCAGCATCTCAGGAGAGAAGGAATGGGTGACGTTTCGGGTCGAGACCCTTCTTCAGACTGATTCAGCATTTTGTGAAAGACTGGTACTGTAACAGCATTTAAAAGACACTTGCTCAGGTACATGGATAGGAAAGATTTAGCGGAATATGGCCCAAACGTGGGCAAATGGGACTATCTTACATGAGGTCCCTTGTTCATCATGGACAGGTTGGGCTGCAGGGGCTGCAGAGCCTGCTTCCATTGCTGTGTGACTCTATCTAAACATTCCTGGCGGTCCTGTGGGTTCCACCTGGAGCCAGTGATCATTTATGAAGATCACTGAGACTTGGGAACAAAGTCTAGGTCACGCCGAAGCTCCACATCAATGCCTTCCTGTGTCACTGTTTTTTTAATTTTAGAGATACAGCACGGAAACAGGCCCTTTCGGCCCACCAGGTCCGCGCCGACCAGCGATCCCCGCACATTAACGCTATCCTACACCCACGAGGGACAATTTTTACATTTACACAGCCAATTAACCTACCAGTCTTTGGAGCGTGGGAGGAAACCAAAGATCTCGGAGAAATCCCACGCAGGTCACGGGGGAACGTACAAACTCCGTACACCCGCAGTTGGGATCGAACCCGGGTGTCCGGCACTGCATTCACTGTAAGGCAGCAACTCTACCGCTGCACCACCATGCTGCCACTGGTGTCGGTGCTGCATCCACCAACACCCAACATTGCCAGCATCCCACACTTAGGGTAGGCTCAACACTAAGTGTTTTAATTTGCCTAATGGCATTTCTTTTCCATTCTGTTTGTTTACATTTGGTTTTAGTTGGATCTGATACTTATAGCAGTCCATTTAACACTCAGCTGTGGAAATACCTTCAGCACATTCAATCCCAATGGATATGATTTAGTTTATTTTTACTTTAAAGATACAGCATGGAAACAGGCCCTTCGGCCCACTGAGTCCATGCCCACCATCGATCATGCGTTCACACTCGTTCCATGTTATCCCACTTTTGCATCCACTCCCAACACACTAGGGACAAATTTACAGAGAGCCAATTAACCTAAAACTCGCACGTCTTTGGGATGAGGGAGGAGACCGGAGCACCCGGAAGAAACCCACGCGGTCACAGGGAGCACGTGCAAACTCCACACAGGGAGCAGCCAAGGTCAGGATCGAACCCGCGTCTGCCGCGCTGTGAGGCAGCAGCTCTACCCGCTGCGCCACTGGTATATACATATATATGTAAAGGGAGCACAAGAAACAAGGTCCCTCTGAGTTAAAGGAATCACTGGAAAATTTCAATTGTGATTAATAAACTTACAATTTGATAAACTAATACCCAAAAGGTACACAATCAACACATATTAAAATTTAAACTTATTTTAAAAATAGCATACACTAAAACATTTACTAAGCATATATGTACAGTTACCAGAACCTTTTTGAGGTGCTGTTACCCTGTTTCTGCACATACTTGTCACAAGATGCCCTGCATGTTACTGTCACATTGCGACTGCACACTGTTTTAGTCAGGAATTCACCTCTTCAACATCTTTAAAATATGTCTCAGTAGAGAGGGTGGGTGTGGTAGTACAATCATTATCCAAGGCTCCAGGTTGGGAATGTTTTACATTACTTACAAGTGTAAATGTCTGGCAATAGGAGGAACTAAACCTGTGGACTTATTACAGGGGAGTGTGAATAATGAGTAGCTGGAGCAAGTCAAATGAAAGGCAGGGCAATCAGAGGTTGGTGCAGAGCCATTTCAGAAACTGTTTTTCAACGTTGAATCCACAATCATGGAAGTTCTTCCTAAATGATAAATGAAAACTCCAGTTATAGAGTCAGAGTGGTACAGCTTGCAAACAGACTCATCAGCCTAACTTGCCCATGCTGTCCAAGATGCCCCATCTATGCTAGTCCCAGCAGCTGCGTTCCTCTAATCTTTCCGATCCTTGTACCCGCCCAGATGTCTTTTAAATGTTGTTATTTTACCTGCCGCAACTACCTCCTCTGGCAGCTCAATAGTCAATAGTCGTTTATTTGTTACATACACATAAATGTGTAGTAAAATGAAACATTACCCGCAGTTGAACAATAAGACCAATAAGATTAATCAATAAAAATGCAATAACACATACAATCACAACTAACACCAAACAAAAAGAAACATCCATCACAGTGAGTCTCCTCCAGTCCCTCCTCACTGTGATGGAAGGCCAGAATGTCTTTTTCTCTTCCCTGCCGTCTTGTCCTGCGGTCAGGCTGTTGGAGTTGCCACGTCGGGGCGGTCGGGGCTCCCGATATTGAAGCCCCCGCTGGGCGGTGAAAAAAAATCCCGCGGCCTATTTCAGGCCGCGCCGGATGGTGAAAGGTCCGTGGCGGGCCGACCCAAGCCCCGCGATTCGGGGCGGGCGGACACTTTGCCTCTGCCGCTGCCGGAGCTCCCGATGTCGGCCCCCATCCAGGGGTCTGCGGGCTTCCGACGTCCACGCGGCCCGCGCCGGAGCCTCCGGAGTCGAGTCGCAGCCGTTCCCGCAGCATTCGCAGGCAGCCAGCGCCGCAGGTGGTGAGTCCGGACCGCGGGCTCTGCGAACCAGAGACCCAGGTGGTCCCAGGTGCATGGCCGGTGGTAGGCCGCAACGGGAACGGAGACACGATACAGAACAAAGGTCGCGTCTCCGTTCTGGAGAGAGAATGTTACAGTTACAGTTACAGTTCCCGTTCCCTCCCACCCCCCCCCCCCCAAAACATAACATACAACACTACATCATATTAACACTACAATTGAGACAAAAACAACAAAAAACACAAAAGACAGACGGACTGCAGGCAAGCCGCAGCTGCGACGGCAGCGCTGGCTCCTCCCATCCGATCTTGTTCCATACATCCTCCACCTTCTTTGTGAAGTATGGTCTGAGTTCTTAAATGTGGTAGGAATTCTACCTGTGAACCTGTAAACCTGTGATAATTTGATTGTTCATAAATTTCAATGGCCTCCTGCCTGCCTGGGTGCTGTTCCCCTGCTTCTTATAAACACACCATGGTTCCATTTCCCTCGCTCTTTAAACACACTGACACCCCTTTTCCTGCTCTTCCTTTAACCTCACTAGGCCCACATTTCTAGCATAGCTGGTGAGGCCGCTGCCTCACAGCGCCAGAGACCCAGGTTCTACAAGAGACCGCATGTGTTTCCTCCGGGTGCTTTCCTCAAGGTATTTTGAGAGTCGGTCTGAAGAACCCAGGTCATCGTCTATCCACAATCCCCGCATGGATGCTGCCTGACCTGCTTTTTTTAATGCAGGATTCCAGCGTGCAATTCCTCGTGTCTCCATTAAACAATGAATAGTTGCAATGGAGGTTGATGTAAATGATACACCTCAGAGTAATGCTTGAAAGCTATACTTACTCAAAACTCTCGGAGCACATGTTGGTTAGCAGTGTGAAGGCAGGATGGTGATTACTGAGAAGTAAACTGGGTCCACTTCACTATGTTTGGTTGATTACACATACACCATCTTGAATGAATGAATGAATGAATGAATGAATGAATAAGTTTATTGGCCAAGTATGCATTGTTAAGGAATGTGCCTTAGTGTTCCGCTCACAAATGACAACACAAACATACAGTTAACAATTAAGAATAAATTGTCCTATCCTATTATTTTATCCTATTACAATCTCCTGCTCCCAATCCTCTGGAAAACCAGAGCCCGAAGCCTCCAGTTGAAGTTGCGTGAGAGGCGTGTGTCAGTGATACTAGAGGTATGGCTCCTACACCTGGAGATGACGTGAGGGAAGAGGTGTACGGCAGCAAGCAAAAGATACCACAATGCAAAACACAAAGTGCTGGAGGAACTCAGCGGGTCAGGCAGTGGAGGGAATGGAAAGATGACGGTTTTTGGGTCTTGACCCTTCTTCAGACTTGAGGAATGTTGGAGACTGGAGAGAGGGTTGTCACTGGGAGGAGGATTGGAGAGAATAAAGCCAATGCTGGACTCTGGAAGACTAAACAATGTTATGTTCATCAGTTGGGAGGGAGCAGACTGTGATCATTGGTATGCTTGGGAACTGTAGGGAAATCCGAGACACTGACAGCAACATTTTAGTTGAAGTTTTTGTTTCCCTTTTTGGTTTGTGAAATATTTATTTTGAAATAACACTCAAGAAAGTTGTCCAAACATTTAAAAAATGTTTTTCAAAGTTGGGACCTTTACCAGCAGTCTTGTTCCCATCTCTTCTCCCCGTGATTTTGTCCACCTCAATGAGATCACCCCTCAACCTCCTGCACACCATGGAATAAAGTCCTAGCCTCCTCAACCTCCCCCTGTAGCTCAGGCCCTCGAGTCATGGCAACATCCTCATAGATCTTCTCTGCACTCATTCCAATTTATTGGCATCTTTCCTATAGCAGGGTGACCAAAACTGAACACCATTCTCCATGTGTAGCCTCACCAACGTCCAACGGACGTACAACTGTAACGTAACATCCCAACTTCTATACGCAATTGCCAGACTGAAGGACAGTGTACCAAAAGCCTTCTTCACCACCCCTTCTTTCAGAGAGTGATGTGCTTTACTCCTCGATCCATCTGCTCTACAATTTTCTTTCCCGGTTGTTGTTCAAGTGACTGAACATTGCACAGTAAATTATTTGAAAGTGGCGATGCTGTAGGTGTTCTAAGAGTATATTTATGCAGCTGTTCACCAGAGTTGCTGTAGCCTGGTGCAGTGTATAAGAGGAATGTCTTTGTTCATTTGTATGTTTGCATTTGCAAGGCTTGGGAAAGGATTACGGCTGCTGGCACAACATTCAGTCCTGCATTACGTGTTGTACTTTCTGTTGTAGTATAACTATAATGAAGTTAATTAGTTCCTTATAAGTATGACTTATAGTGAACTAATGAGGCAAATGTCAAATAAAGCTGGAGAATAAATTGTGGCTTTTAAAGCATGGAACAATGAGCAGCACAGCAGAAGAACAGGCCCTTTGAGTCACAATGTCTGTGCTGAACATGATGCCAAGACCAACTCTTATCAGCCTGCACATAATCCACTTCCCTCCATTCCCTACATGTCAATGCACCTATCTAAAAGCCTCTTAAACACCACTTTCGTATCTGCCTTCACCACTACCCCCAGCAGCACATTCCAGGCACCCACCACCCTCTGTGTAAAAAAAACTTGCTCCACACATCTTTGCGCGATTGGCCCCTCTCATCTTAAAGCTATTCCCTCTGGTATTTGATTTTTCCATCCTGGGGAAAAAGGGGAGTTAGACGTCTCCAGCCAGGCTGGGTTAAACTCAACGCATCGAGTTTACAGGCATAAATCCTGGCACGAGGTGGAATAGTTTTCCGTGACCTTATTCTTGGCCTTAATGTTCTTCCTTTCCTGAAGAGTGACTCAGGCTGGAGTGTTCATTGTGCCTGAAGATGATGGTGGGTGTTAGCAGGCGCCTCAGTGGTCAGGCAGTGCAAGTGCACCCAGGCATGTTTCTGTGCTCAGCTGAGACGGCCCGGTCGGTGCGAATGTTTCTCAAAGTCCAAGGCGTTGGTGGTAATGAGACACAATACTTTCACAGGAGGAAAACACCAGCAGGTCTAAAGTGTCCCAGATGCGATCTATAACTCGACATAGATCACTTTGTGAATCAGGGGCCATTCTGTTCTGTATGACTCAATTCGATACTGAACTGTACGATTAGAGTCCCAGGAGTGCTTATGTAATTAAACCTTGGCATCTATATATTACTAAAACTCTCTGGAGCTTTAAGCGGCGTTGCTGGGTCCGCAGGAGGGGGGGTCGAGTGGGTGGAGGGGAGGGTGGGGGTAGGAGGGGAGTGGGGGTGGGGGGAAGGAGAGAGTGGGGGAGGAGGGGGAGGGGTGGGGGCAGGAGAGAGTGGGGGTGGGGGGGTGGGGTTTGGGGAGAGTGGGAGTGGGGGGAGGAGGGGTGGGGGGAAGGGGGATAGTGCGGGGCAGGGGAGAGTGGGGGTGGGGTAGAGGGGAGAAAGGGGAGGGGTGGGGGGAGGAGAGAGTGGGGAGGAGGGGGTGGGGTTGGGGGGAAAGGGGGGTGAGGGAGGAGAGAGTGGGGGGGAGGGGGTGGGGGGATAGTGGGGGTGGGGAGGAGGGCAGTGGGGGTGGGGAGAAGGGAAGAGTGGGGATGGGGAGGAGGGAAGATTGGGGGAGAGAGGGGTGCGGGTAGGGGGAGGGGAGGGAGGTGGGAGTGCGTGAGGGGCAGGGGGGAATTGGGGTGGGGAGGGGGAAATGGGTGGAGGCAGGGCTGGGGGGAGTGGGGGTAGGGGAGGAGCAAGTGGGGGTGGGGGAAGGGGAGGGGCAAGTGGGGGTGGGTTGGGGGGATGGAGTGGGACAGTGGGGGGAGGAGGGGGGATAAGGGGGATTGAGTGGGGGGGGTTGAGGGTGCTACAATAGAGGAGAGGCTTTAGGTCCAGGGCTCTCTCACTCACTCACATACTCTCCCCTTCCCTGTCCCCCCTCTATGAGGAATGGGCCCAACGGGTCCACTTGGTCTAGTCTGTTATACATTTGCTTGGCAGGAGAGTTGGTGAAGTCAGTACACGATACTCCTTTCCATTGCTGCATTGAACAGCGCCCAGTCTCTGTGGAAAACTATATCCCATTGCAGCTAATAAAAATGATGACTTCTTTCACAAAGTGATTTTTATCTTCAGGCAATATTCTCGTGTCTGTTGGTACAGCAGGGCAGTGACTGGAGCCCCTGACTCACAACGATAGAGACCCAGGACTTTGGGTACTGTCTGTGGGGAGTTTGCGCGTTGTCAAGAGTCAGGTTAACAGTGTTTTATTGGCATATGTCCCGAAACGGAACAATGACATTCTTACTTGCAGCACAACATGGGTTTCCTCCGGGTGAAACATACAAGCACGGAAAATAGGTGCAAGAGGAGGCCATTTGGCCCTTTGAGCCAGCACCGCCATTCATTGTGATCATGGCTGATCATCCACAATCAGTAACCCGTGCCTGCCTTCTCCCCATATCCCTTGATTCTGCTAGCCCCTAGGGCTCTATCTAACTCTCCTTTACATTCATCCAGGTGCTCCGGTTTCCTCCCATATCTCAAATATCTGCAGTTTTGTAGGTTAACTGGCCTTTGTAAATTGGCCCTAGTGTGTTGGAAGAGGTTGTGAAAGTGAGATAACATAGAACTAGTGTTGAATGGGTGATTGATGGCCGGCGTGGACTCGGTGGGCCAAATGACTCTTTCCATGTTGTACATTTCAATAAATCAATCAATTGTATTTGAAGAAATCATCTTACCTGATCCATGAATCTTCTTGCAAATAAGATACCTAATAGTTTAGTTTAGTTTATTATTGTCACATGTGGAGGGATACAATGAAAGGCTTGTTCTGCCTCCTCTGGCAGCTCGTTCCATTTACCCACCGCCCTCTGAGTGAAAAGGTTGCCCCTCAGGTTCCTGTTAAATCTTTTCGCTCTCTCCTTGAAGCTATGACCTCTGTTTCTTGATTCCCCTACCCTGGGAAAAAGACTGTGCATTCACCCTATCTGTTCCTCTCATGGTTTTATACACCTCTGGAATGTGTTATGTGTTAAACCACATATTTGGGAAGTAAGCAAAGTGGTTTTGGTATCAATGCAAAGTGTTGTGGAACGTGAGAAATGAAGCAGTAACTAATTGAACTGTGGACCACCTATGGCCATTTCCAAGCTACCTTTATACAGTGAACAGAGGGCCAAGTGTCCTCTTTGCTTACACTAGAATGTTGGCGAAGGTGAAATGAGGGTTTGCCCGTTGGACTGTGCGAGCTGTGAGCTGTGTGTGAACAGGGAGAGGAGATGTGGACGCTGTTTAAACCTGCACTGCCACCTGCCTGTCTATCTGAAGAAAAGTCTCAACTCTGCTCAAGTAGCATAACAGCGCCATCTGCCTCGCTACCAACTCTGCACACTTGATCAGCTTTAGGGCTAAGTTTATTGTTGTCACGAGTACCAAGGTACAGTTTTTTGCATGCTGTCCAATTAGATCAGATAATACTATACATAAATACAATCAACTCAAACTCGTGCAATAGGTGGAGCAAATGGGAAGATACAGAGTGCAGAATATAGTTCTCGGCATCGTAGTGCATCAGCTCCAGAGACAAAGTCCATTGTCTGCAATTGGGGAAGAGGTGAGCTTAGCTTATGGAAGGGCCATTCAGAAGCCTGATAACAGTGGGGAAGGAATAAGGTGTTCCTGAGTCTGGTGGTGCGCGCTTTCAAGTTTCTGTACCTTCTGCCCGACAGGACCAGAGAGAAGAAGGAATGTCCAGGGTGGGACAAGTCTTTGATTATGTTGGCTGCTTTTCTGAGGCAGCGTGAAGTGTGGATGGAGTCAATGGTGACAACTCTGGTCTGTATGATGGACAGGACTACATTTAAAACTCTTTGAAATTTCCTACGGTTTTGGGCAGAGCCCCTCCCAAACCAAGCTGTGCTGCAATCCAATGGTATAGTTTCTATGGTGCATCTGTAGAAGTTTGTAAGAGTCATTTGATGCTAAAGACTCACAAAATGGCCAAAAGATAAGTGAGTTCTATCATCAACTGAACTTATTACATTTCACACTGAAAGGCTTTCAGTATATTTATGTTGGATAAACTACTGACTGTCAGTAGTATTATCTGACTTGTTTGGATAGCATGCAAAACAAAGCTTTTACTGTACAGAGGTACTCGTGACACAAATAAACCTAAACCTATTGTACTTCGGTTGGTAAATCTTTTTTTTAATATTTTTTATTTTTGAAAAGCATATGTACAAATAGAAATAAAAAAACACATTTGTTACAAAGTTCTTACATAGCTTCAATTTTTAAATTTTTGGAGAGAGAAAGTAAAAATAAAATTAAAAAAACTATAAACTTGGGGAGAGAGAGTAAAAGGGTTAAAAAAAACGGATCTAACAATAAAAATTAAAGGGAGTAGATCCGGGAGACAATAACCACAGTTGTACATCCAACCCCTAACTCAATTTTCAACTTTTAATTTAGATTTTTTATTTTAGTCCTGTGCCAAACACATTTACTTTTCTAAAAATTCAATAAATGGAGACCATATTTTTAAAAATAGCTCAGGTTTGTCGATTAAGGCAAACCTTATTTTTTCCAAATGCAGGGTCTCTGTCATTTCCGTAGTCCACATTTTAATTGTGGGGGTTATTGGTTTTTTCCAAAATTTAAGTATTAATTTTTTCGCAGTTATTAGACTGTAATCAAGAAAATGTACCTGACTTACTGTAAAATTTGTAGTATGTTCTGATAATCCTAATATAATTAATTTTGGGTCCATATCTAACTTTTTATTAATAACTTTAGAAACTATTTTAAAAATCTCCAACCAGAAGTTTTGCATTTTTATACAAGTTACGAAAATATGAGTTAAATTAGCTTCTTGAAATTGACATTTATCACAAATAGGAGAGATACTAGGAAAAATCCTATTTAATTTCGTCTTCGAATAATGTAATCTATGTATTATTTTAAATTGTATTAAGGAGTGTCTAGTATTCAATGAACATTGATGTATATGTTGTAAACTTTCATCCCATATATCTTGCATTATAAGTTGATTCAATTCGTCCTCCCATGCTCGTCTATAAGATTCTGATGACGGAATGTCAGTGTCAAGGATTGTATTGTAAATAAAGGATATTAATTTATTTGAATTATAATGTCGATTCAGGCATACATCAAGTGTTTCTGGACCTCTAAACTTATATTCTTGCATGTGTGATTTTACATAATCTCTAAGTTGTAAATATCTAAAATAATTATTAACATGTAATCCGTACTTCTGCTGTAAATCCTGAAAAGAAAGAAAAGTTCCCTTATGATAAAGATCTCCCACCCTTTTAATTCCATAACTTTTCCATTGAGCAAAGCCACTATCTAAGACAGACGGTTTAAAAGAAGGATTATTCGCAATAGGAAGGAAAACAGATAATTTACTCAATTTTAACGTAAGCTTTAATTGTTTCCAGGTACGGATAACACTGTGTATAATGGGATTACCTCCATATGTTTTTTTATTTAAATTTATTGGAGCTAAGAGGATCGCACCAATATCGAATGGTAAACAATCCTCTTTCTCCATCTTTAACCAATCCGGTTGTTGATCAGAATCATCCAACCAGCAGGTTATATTTTTAATATTAACCGCCCAATAATAAAATAAAAAGTTAGGTAAAGCAATTCCTCCATTAATTTTAGACTTACATAGATGTCTTTTATTTATTCTATGAGTCTTGTAGTCCCAAATAAAATTAGTAACAATTGAATCAATTTAAAAAAAAAACTTTTTTGGAAGATAGATCGGAATTGCTTGAAATAAGTATAGTAGTTGTGGAAGAAAGATCATCTTTATAGCATTACTACGACCAACTAATGATATAGGGAGTGTTTTCCAAAATTGAATATTTCTGTGTAATTTAGTGAGTAAAGGAGGAAAATTTAATTTAAATAAAGAAGTATATTTCCTAGTCACGTAAATTCCAAGATATTTAAACTTTTCATAGGCAATTTTAAAAGGAAATTGTTGAAGTATGGCCGGATTATGCTCCATTATTGGCATAATTTCACTTTTATACCAGTTAATTCTATATCCTGAAAATGAACCAAATTGAGTTATGAGATTTAATAAATTCGGAATGCTAATTTCTGGCTTTGTAATATATATTAATACATCATCCGCATATAAAGAAATTTTATTGGTTGTATGTTTAGTGTTATAGCCATGAATATCTGAATTTGATCTAATACTCTCAGCAAGTGGTTCTATAATAAGGGCAAATAGAAGCGGTGATAGTGGGCATCCTTGTCTACAACCCCTAGATAAATGAAATTTAGATGACAGCATTTGATTAGTTAGTATTCTAGCTGTTGGGGATGTATATAAAAGTTTCACCCATGAACAAAAATTTTCACCTAGTTGAAATTTTTCCATCACTGAAAAAAGATAGGGCCATTCTACTTGATCAAATGCTTTTTCAGCATCTAGCGAGATGATTGCTAAATCTTCATTTAATAATCTATTTGAATAAATTATATTGAACAAGCGTCTCAAGTTGAAAAATGAATATCGTTTGGCTATAAAGCCTGATTGATCGGGGTGTATCAATTTATCTATAACTAGACTTAATCTCTGAGCTAATATTTTCGCTAATATCTTCTGATCAGTATTTAAAAGAGCTATCGCCCTATACGAACCAGGGTCTTCAGAATCCTTATCTTTTTTAGGAATGAGGATTATTGTTGATTCACTCAGAGTTTGTAGTAATCTCTGTTGTTTAAAGGCGTGACTATATACAGTTTGCAAACGTGGAGAGATCAAATCACTGAATTTTTTATAAAATTCATTATTTAAGCCATCAGGGCCAGGAGTCTTCCCATTTTTCATGGATTTAATGGTCTCTTCAACATCTTTCATAGTTAGTTCTGCGCCCAGTAAATTTCTATCACTCACATTCAAACCAGGAAGGTTACAATCCTGCAAAAAGTTTTGCATCTGAGCAGAAGTATCTTATTTTTGATGAGTATAATGACTGATAAAATTGCAAAAATCTCTGATTAATATCCTTAGGTAATTTAAGCAAATCTCCATTTTCTGATCTAATTTTATGAATTGTAGAATCATCTTCTAATTTACGGAGTTGACGTGCTAGCAATTTCTGTGGTTTATCTCCGAATTCAAAATGTTTTTGTTTAGTATATTGAAAAAGCCTTAAAATATGAGCTGAGAGAATATAATTTAACTTATATTTGAGAGCTGCAATTTTATTATGTATTTCAATAGAGGGAGCGATGGCATTTGTTATGTCTAACTGTTTTATCTGACTTTCTAGGTCATGTTGTTCAGCTCGCTTCTTCTTATTTTGAGACGCTTGAAAAGCAATAATACATCCTCTCACAAACGCTTTAAATGTTTCCCAAAGCAGGGACGCAGGTGTTTCAGGAAGGTCATTTGCGTAAAAAAAAGTCTCAAATTGCGATTTAAGATAGTCATAACATGCTTTTTCATTTAAGATTTGCGGATTAAATCTCCAATTAGTCTGTTTCCCCGTTACTCCTTGGAGTTTTACCCTAAATGTTAAAGGGGCATGATCGGATATAATAATATTATGATATTTTGAATTATACGTATAAGGAATAAGTTTGGAGTCCACCAAGAAATAGTCAATTCTTGAATAAGTTTTATGCACAGGTGAATAAAATGAATACTCTCGGCCTGAAGGATTATCAATCCTCCAAACATCTTTTATATTTGCACTATTTATATAAGAGTTTAATAATTCACACGACTTGGATTTTGTTTTCCTTTGAGTTGAAGATCTATCCAAATAAGGATCTAGTGTACAATTTAAATCTCCTCCAATTATCAAGTTATATTGTCCAAATTCTGGAATGGTATTAAATATATTTTTTAAAAATAACGGATTATCAAAATTTGGTGCATAGACATTCACCAATATCAATTTTGTAGAATATAGTTCTCCCACTAATATAACATATCTACCTTCAGTGTCGACTATAGAGGAAGTATGTATAAATGGTATACCCTTACGAATTAAAATAGCAACACCTCTTGATTTAAAGGGAAACGATGAGTGAAATACTTTATCAATCCATTTGCCTTTCAGTCTATTATGTGCTACATTTTTTAGATGAGTTTCCTGAAGGAACATTATGTCTGCATCAATAGATTTTAAATGTGAAAGTACTTTACCTCTTTTAATTGGTTCATTAACACCCTTGACATTCCAACTACAAAATGTAATACCTTTACCCCCTGTTTTCCTAATAGAATCGGTTGGTAAATCTTGATGGAAGTTCACGTTTTCATGTGGATCCACCAAAAATAATCTCAAAAGTTTATCTCTAAAGTTGAATAGTTTGAATGGCCTTGGTCATTAGCCTATTGTAAATTGAAATGTGATACATCAGATTTATTCATTTAATTGAATTACAAATTGGACACTATTACCACACGAAGAGGCATTTAGATGGCAGGGAAATAGAAGGATATGGTTCTAATGGACAACAAGATCAGCATGGACATAGTGGTGTTGAATGACTCTATGACAAAGGCCACAAAGCAAGTCTTGAGTGATGGAATAACACGTGGGTGGGAGATATCTGAGACACTGCCCGGTCCATTGCAGGTACTGACCTCCCCAGCATCGAAGGGATCTACAGGAGGCGCTGCCTCAATAAGGCAGCCAGCATCACCAAATACATCACACCACCTTGGCCAGGCTCTCATCTCACCGCTGCCACGAGGAGCTTGAAAACCATGACCTCCATGTTCAAGAACAGCTTCTTCCCAACAGTCATCTGGCTCTTGAACATAGCACAACACTGATTCAGAAGACAAACCAAACTAAACAATATATTATGGGCTGTCTTTGGTTGCACCAGTATTGGTGTCATTAATGTATTAACTTATCTTGTTTATTATATGTTACCTACAAGCAATGTGTTTATAGGCCAATTATGCTGTTGTAAATAGGAAATTTAATTGTTCCATTGTCGGTACATATGACAATTAAACACTTGAGTCTTGACTTTTGAAATAACAAAAATGAGAACAGCAATGAAAACCCATGGTCATTTTGATGTCATGTTTCAAACGGTTGTCTTCTGAATCAGTAGAAAAAGTGCCTCAGATTCACTGAAGTATGGGTGCTCTAATTCAGCGATTTTAAGTCGAATGGAATAATATGTAAAATAAACAGGATTAACATCGTCCATCCGTTCTTCATTTAATTATAGAGTCTTTTAAGTTTAAGTCGCCCTATATTTTGCAGGTCCTCATTAACAGGCACAGAACTGGCCATTAAGTCAAACTTTGTGGCCTAAATTACAGTGTAGGAGACTGTGTGACATTGAAGACACTGGTTCCTTTGTTCGAAGGCTTTCAGTCCCAGCCTTTGTACAACACCGTGATTGTAGATTGTGCTTGGAAATCCTGCTTCCCTCAGGACCGTTCAATCATTGGCAACGCTACTCAATTGCTCACACATGGGGGAGGGAAACGATCCACATCTCACCACCAGTATCGTGCTTGCTCTTCACTTTAATACATCACAGAAACATGATTAGGATTAATATCACACACACCAGCGTGCCAAGAAATTCCTTGTTCACATGGAGCTCACAGTGTAGAAAAGGTAAGGAGGGATATGGTCCAAACACTAGCAGGTGTGACTTGCGTAGATGGGGCATCTTGGAGGGCATGGGCAAGTTGGACAAAGGGCCTGTTTCTGTGCTCTATGATTCTACACGTACAAAATGATAAACACAGTGACGGGTGCAAAGCAATAGAATGGTACAAGGTTGAGGTGCAAAATCTGAGTAAGGCCAAAGAACATTAAATTATAATGACAGAATAACCAATGAGGTCGAGTTCAAGAGTCAAGAGAAATTTTTACTGTCATACTAGACCAAGTGGCCCCTTGGGCCCAAACCTCTCCTGCATTGGTGCAGCACCCTGTCCTCCCCTCTCTCCTCAACTCCCCTTTTCCTTCTCCCCCACTCCCACCTTCCCCCCCTCCCTTCCTTCTCCCTCATCCCCTCCCTTTAAACTTTAAAATGTGAATACATTTAAAAATATAACACCGATTTCAATAAAACTACTTGCATTATCACTAAAGGGACAATGGTGAGTAAGGTGGGCCTAAAATTGTTGCGATATCGTGTACTGTTTTGGCTGAAGTTCAGTCACAAACAAGATAACAAACGAGAGTTTTAGTATATAGATGTCCTGAAACGGAACAATGAAATTCTTACTTTGAGCGGCACAACAGATATGTAAACAGTACTCTGTGAACACTATCATAAACAACAAAAACAAAGTACAGTATATAAAAACACAAACAAACAATAATATGAGCAAGAGTATGTGGCAGTCCCTCTGGGAAGGAGGTGTTTGGTTCATGAATCTGATAGCAGTGGGGAAGAAGCTGTTCTTAAGTCTGGACGTCTGAACAATCCAGCTCCCGTAACTTCTCCCAGAAGGGACTGGGTGGAAGGAAGAGATGAGCCTGTGACGGACTAGGCTGTGTTCACCACTCTAGGCAGGTGATCAGGAGCAGAGCAGTTCCCATAACAAGATGAGATGCATCCCACTGGAATACTTCCTATAGTACATCTAGGGAAGGTTAGGGGAACCCTCATCGACATGCCACATCTTCTCAGACTCCTCAGACAGTAGAAACACTGATGCACTTTCTTGATCACAACATCAGTGTAAATGGACAGTGGGTTGCTGGTGATTTGGATAGCTAGGATACAGCAGTGTTCAGTGATGTTCCTGGAATACTGAGGACACGTGGGTGACCCTTTCAAGAGCAAGGATCAGACTCTTCCCTTGTAGAACAGTTGCTCCCTTTCCTGCATGTTGTATTCGTGCATTTGCAATTCAAGGAATTGTGCTGATGTGGTTTAATTAGTTAAGACATTGAAGTGATTTCCAATGTCTATTGTTTGTCGAGCTAATTTCATCAACTTCCAAGCTCTCCTGTAGCAGATGGAACTTCTTTCTAATATTTTTTATTCATTCTCACTCCAATAATCAGCTTTGATTGATAAACCATCTGTAAACCAAACTTTATCACAAACGTAAAGGTCAAGGATAGTTTAGCAGATAAGACCAAATGCGGGGAAATGGGAATAGCTTAGATGGGCATCTTGGTCGGCACGGACGTGGTGGACCAAAGGACATGTTTTCGTGCTGTTTAATTCTTTGTACTTTAAGAATTAGTACTCAAATATATTTGCATATGAAGTCATCAACGGGGGGAAAAACAAATCAAATTATGCAATCTCAACATCTTTTTTTATCGTGGATAGATAATATAGCATCATTCACATTAAGGTGGATATAAAGTACACTGGTTTACCTGGAACTGTGCGTGACCTGATTGCAGCTATTATTCAGTTCTATCCAATTTAGTTTACTGTCACGTGTACTGAGGTCCAGTGAAAGGTTTTTGTTGCGTGCGATCCAGTCAGCAGAAAGACAATACGTGATTACAATCGAGGCATTCACAGTGTACAGATACATGATAAGGGAGGAGGCTTCGGCCGTGGGCCCTGCAGACCGCAACATCGGGAGTTCGCAGGTCCCTGGCTGGCGACCGGTTTTTGGGAGCTCCAGCCGTAGCAGCTTCGACCGCCCCGAAGCGCGAGGTACGATCGACCCGCTCGCAGGCCCTTCATCACCCTGCGTGGCTCGGCCGCAGCACTTTCCATCGCCCGGTGGGGGCTCAGGACTTTCATCGGCCTGCTCGGCTCGGCCCTGGGACTTTCCATCGCCCGGTGGGGGCTTCAAAAAGTTGGGAGCCTCGATCACCTCGTGGCACCACGGGAGAAAAATGAGGAGGAGATAAGACTTTGCCTTCCATCACAGTGAGGGTATGCTTAGAGCAATCACTGTGATGGCTGTTTGTGTAAAAATTGTATCTGTGTGTCCTGTGCTTTTTGTTGTCTACTGCCGGACTCTGACGTGAGAGGACGCTGGCGTTGTTTATTCGCCGCTTTTCCGTTAGAATAGTTTGTCTGTTTGTTTTTATGTTGATTGTTTTTGTAAAGCGCTTTGAGCACCCGATAAGGCGCTATATAAAATAAATGAATTATTATTATTATTATTATTATTAAGGGAATAGTGTTTAGTGCAAGGTAAAGCCAGTAAAGTCCAATCAAAGATCATCCGAGGGTCACCAATGAGGTAGTAGTTTAGCACTGCTCTCTAGTTGCGGTAGGATGATTCAGTTGCCTGATAACAGCTGGGAAGAAACTGTCCCCAAATCTGGAGGTGTGCATTTTCACACTATTTGACAAACTAAGTTCGCAAAGAGAGAGCTGGCATGAGGGTGACAGTAACTGGTGTGGAGGTCATCATGCACGCCAACATGGCTCTCCGATGTGACTGAGAGCAAGAGCAACTCCTCACTGCCTACTATCCATGTGATAAACACCAGTGGAACTGCCAGCAGCTCAGACCTGGCGCATCCTGCAATGGTGATGTGATGCCATTGGTACAAGTAACGAACATTTTAAGGTTGAGATTTAGGTTTATTACTGCCACATGCACCAACGTACAGTGAAAAGCCTTGTTTTGCATGCTGTCAATCAGTTCAGAAAATACTATACGTAAATAGTTTAGCCTGGAACTTATAGGCACATAGAACAGTACAGCACAAAAACTGGCCCTTCGGCCCACAATATCCATGCCAAACATAATGCCAAGAACATCTCTTACGAAGACCATCTCTTATCTACCCGCACATAATCTTTATCCCTCCACTCCCTGCATATCCATGTGCCTACACAAAAGCCTCTTAAACACTACTGTTGTATCTGCCTCCACCACCACCCCTGGCAGCATGTTCCAGGCACCCATCACCCTCTGTGAACAAATCTTGTCCTGCACATCTCCTTTACACTTTGTGATAGAAAGCAAAACTATTCACAGTACCTAATACTACTTCAGATGTTCTCAACCCAGGCAGTCACCATCATGAAGGTATTTAGACCACTCGGTGGTGAGAAATAATGTTATTCACATCTCTAGCGGCACTTAAATCTATCTGAAGAAGGGTCCCAACCCTAAATGATGTTTATTCATGTTCTCTAGAGATGCTGCTTGACCCGCTGAATTACTCCAGCACTTTGTGTTTTTTATCAGTGTTCAGAGCAATATTCTTAACCTAACTGAGTACCTGCATTTGGAGATTCCACCATTTTGTTTGCTTTACCCAGTTATATTCCAGCTTTAATCTTTACACACCAATCTTTTGGTCAGGAATGAAATAGTACAGGTGCCAGTTATATTGGATCCAAACTATTTGCTGCTGTTATTGCTGCCAACATCCACACTTCTCACAATGAAATGTGAGCATCATAAAGTGAGTCAAAGTGCACAGCCTGCTGCGTATTGGCAGATGGACTTAAAATGATCTAAAGTCCACATTTATAGAGCACGGGTGTAAAGTGCACAGTTGGATATGCTCTGCCTACATACAACTTACCAGAGGGAATAGCTTTAACGAGAGAGACAACGTTTAAAGGAGACTAGCTGCTGTGGGCCCCTTAGGTCCAAGAGCGGCAGGAGCCAATCAGGACGCGCTGGTGCCAATCAGGGAGCGCTGGACCCCACGTGGAGGGGAGGTGGGAGAGCCAATTTCAAAATGGCAATCTCAAAATGGCAACCCTCCCCCAAATGCGCTATCATGTACCGTTTTGGCTGTATTTCAGGTACAAACAATCAAACAAACAAACCATTGGGCCCAAACCTCTCCTGCATTGGTGCAGCCCCCTCCTTGCGCCCCCCCCCCCTCCCTCTCTCCCTCCCCTCTCCCCCCTCTGCCTCTCCCCCTCCCCTCCTCCCCCTCCCTCCTCCCCTCCCCCTCCACTACCTCCCTCTCCACTCCATCCCCCTCAACCTCCCTCCTCCCCCCTCCCTCCCTAGGAGATAGATTTAAACTTTAAAATGTAAATAACTTAAAAAATATAACATCGATTTCAATGAAACTTTTTCCATTAGCACCAAAGGGACGACGGTGAGTAAGGTGGGCCTAAAATGGTCTCGCTATCGTGTACCGTTTTGGCTGTGGTTCAGGAACAAACAAACAAACAAACAAGAGTTTTAGTATATAGATAGATGTGCAGGGCAAGATTTTTTCACAGAGAGTGGTGGGTGCTTGGAATGTGCTGCTGGGGGTGGTGGTGGAAGCAGATACGATAGTTTAAGAGGCTTTTGGATAGGCACATGGATATGCAGGGCATGGAGGGATGGTGATGATGCACAAGTAGATAAGAGATGGTCTAGGCATTATGTTTGGCATGGACATTGTGGGCCGAAGGGCCAGTTCTTGTGCTGTAGTTTTATGTGCTTTTAAGCTCCAGGCTAAACTATTTATGTATAGTATTTTACGATCTTATAAATTCATAAGTTACAGTAGCAGAATTGGGACATTCTGCCCATCAAATCTTCTCCGTCATTCAATCTTGGCTGATCTATCTTTCCCACTCAACCCCATTCTCCTGCCTTCTCCCCATAATCGCTAACACCCGTACTAATCATGAATCTGTCAATCTCCACCTTAAAAATACCCAATGACTTGGCCTCCACCGCCATCTGTGGCAATGAATTCCACAGATTCACCATCCTCTGACTAAAGAATCTGATTGATAACATGCAAGACAAAGCTTATCACTGTCCCTCAGTGCACGTGGCAATAATAAACCTAAATCGAAAACTGATTTTTTAAATTACTTGTATCAATGGCATCACGTAATACTACATTTTAGCCAAATTTGCAAAGCACTTGAAAACACTTGCTTAAGGTGACCATGTGATAAAGATCACAAAATGTTCTTATTATTCTTGCTTTATTCTTTAGTTCCAAATTCATAGGTGAAACATTCTTCTATTAGATTTAGCTCTTAGGGCTAAAGGAATCCAGGGATATGGGGAAAAAGCAGGAACAGGGTACTGATTTTAGATGATCAGCCATGATCATATTGAATGGCGGTGCTGGCTCGAAGGGCCGAATGGCCTACTCCTGCACCTATTTTTCTACGTTTCTAACTTTGCTGGTATTATAATGAATTTAATCTTGCACTCCATATAATGTTAATGTTACCACACCACACTTTGCAGGGATACAACGTGTGCGAAGTGTGGTGTTCAGTTGAGTTTATCATCACACATACCAAGTTACAGTGAAAAACTTTTGTTGCGTGCTAACCAGTCAGCGGAAAGACAATACATGATTATACATGATTACAATCGAGCCATTGCAATAGTGCAGATACAAGATAAGGGAATAAACGTTTAGTGTAAGATAAAGCCAGTAAAGTCCGATCAAAGATAGTGGAAGCGGGAATGTCCAAGGTGTGACTCATCCTTGATTATGCTGCTGGCCTTGCCAAGGCAGCGTGAGGTATAAATGGAGTCAATGGAAGGGAGGTTGGTTTGTGTGATGGTCTGGGCTGCGTCCACAATTCGCTGCAATTTCTTGTGGTTTTGGATGGAGCTGTTCCCAAACCAAGCTGTGATGCATTTGTTGTAATCTGTTATCTGGGGAATGGTGTCTATGACAGAACAGTCCACGTTGTTTGAGCTGGCAGCTTAATTGACATGAATGGCAGCCATACATTCAGCATTTGCCACACTTCAAAAACTCTAGGTGTCACTGTTTCTTAACATTTCTACTGCCCTGACATTCTGACTTTGAATGACAGTTCAGGAGATAGAGGTTGACTGGACATGGGGTAAATACAAACATCCCTGTCGACTGCTTTAATTCACTTGATACAGAGCTTGCCTTGCACCTCACCCTCAGTATTGATCATCAGGTTTGCTGGACTGCTGAATGCAATCAGATATTGATATCCCAGTCAGAGAACAGGCTTAGATTACAACCCGTCCTAGTGACAGGTTTGTTAAACTGCTGCTTTCCACTTCCCTCCACACCATACATCTGACAGTTGCCAGGTCATTTCTTCGGATACCTAGTGTTCTGTTTCTTTGAAGGGGATGTGGAAGTGAAATGAAGCTAATGTTAGTTCGCATTCTGCCATCTCACAGTTGCACGATATGTCAGGAGTAGAGGTGTTTACAGAGAGATGCAGCATAGAAATAGGCCCACCGAGTCCACGCCGACCATCCATCACCCGTTCACACTAGTCCTATGCTATCCCACTTTCTCATCCACTCCCTACACACTAGGGGCAATTTACAGAAGCCAATTAACCTACAAACGTCCTTGGGATGTCGGAGGACACCAGAGCACCCTGACGAAACCCACGTAGTCACAGGGAGAATGTGCAAACTCCACACAGACAGCACCTGAGGTCAGGATGGAACCCGGACCTCCGGCACTGTGAGGCGGCAGCTCTACCCGCTGGGCCACCCTCACACAAATGATCAATAACTCACAGAAGTCACATGCGTGAATGCAGAAAAACCTCAAATCGTATAATTATACAGCATGGAAGCAGGCCCTTCAGCCTACGCTGTGCATGTTGACCAAATCAGCGCACTGGGCTAGGCCCATTTGCCTTCATTTGGCCCAGAGCCCTCGAAACACTTCCGATCCAACAGGTAAAAGTGATGCAATCATTGGGAAGCCCAGTGATATCACATTGCCAAATTTCTGTACAATAAATCTCTTGGTTTTATCAGTACACCAAATGCGTATTCAAAAATAGAAATTTATTTTACTCCTTCCAGCTCAATTAAAAAAAATTCTCCCAGAGTAATTGTTTCAAAGTCTGACTCACCTCAGATATGCCACCTGCCCTGCCCAGCCCATCCACCGCTAAAATAAGTTAGATAAAGAGTGTGTAGGAAAGAACTGCAGATGCTGGTTTAAATCGAAGGTAGACACAAAATGCTGGAATAACTCAGCGGGACAAGCAGAATCTCTGGAGAGAAGGAATGGGTGACGTATTGGGTCGAGAGCCTTCTAAACATTGATCAGTCTGAAGAAGGGTCTCGACCCGAAACGTCACCCATTCCTTCTCTCCCGAGATGCTGCCTATTCCGCTGAGTTAGTCCAGCATTTTGTGTCTACCTTAGATAGATAAAGATCTCCTTTATAAAACTTTATTGGTTGCCTTTAATGTTACATTTATCTGCAAACTTCAGTTGCATTCCATATCGTTATTCCAATGCATTAAACTCACTGGTTTGTAACTTCCTGGATCATTTTTGCTACCAATTCGAAAGATAGATGTAATAACTGGTGTTCGTATATTACACTGACAAAATATTTGATTGCCTATAAAGTTTTTGTGACAATCTGACCTTGATAAAGATGCTGCACAAATGCAGGATATTTTGTTAACACGGGAAACTGCAGATGCTGGAATCTTGAGCAAGAACTCAGTGGGTCAGGCAGCATCTGTGGAGGGAATGTGCAGGCGACGTTTGGGGTCGGGACCCTTCTTCAGACTGATGGAGGTGGGGGAAGAGATAGCTGGGAAACAGAGGTGGGGGTGCAACAAAGCCTGGCAAGTGATAGGTGGAGGGAGTAACTGGTGAGGGAGGGAGTAATTGACAGATGGGTGGAGGTGAAAAGGTCAGATAAGGAGAGAAGAGGAAGGGGTGAAATCTAAAGCCAGAAGGAGGGATGTTTATTTATTTTTATGTCAATGACTATTCCAATGGGTGAAAAAATGAGCTAATCCTCAAAATATCATTAAGTATGTAACTAATTTATCAGTTGATGCAATGTTTTTCATTGATACATCAGAAGCAAACTTGATATGTGGCATTCTGGAGCTCTGCCCACATTACCTTCTGGTGCCCATTTTCAAGAACAGCTATTTTGTAATACACAATGTGGTGAAAGTCCATTAGCACATTAAAATGTGATGTTTTCCAAACTTTGCCAAATTACTGTAGCTCACAAGTTGGTTGTTTATTTTTTTTAATTACAGGAACTGAGAAGCAAGTCCAAGATTTGTGCCAATGTGTTCTGCGGTGCAGGGCGGGAGTGCTCTGTGACAGAGAAAGGGGAGCCCACCTGCTTGTGCATTGCTGTAAGTCCCATCATTTTAAAACTCTCCTACATCTGCTGAATGTAAAATTACCTCTTGGTTGTCAGGAGCCCAGGTATAATCATAGATGAGGCCCTAACGCAGGTCTCCTCGATATCCCGCAGCTCCGCTCCCCCTCCCCCTAGTCGCAACAGGGACAGAGTCCCCCTAGTCCTCACCTTTCACCCTATCAGCCGTCGCACACAGCACATAATCCTCTGACATTTTCACCACCTTCAAGGGGATCCCACTATTAACCACATCTTCTCATCTCCACCCCTTACCGCAGATATCGTTCCCTCCGCAACTCCCTGGTTAACTGTTAGATAGAGCTCTTAGTGATAGCGGTGAGTTAGATAGAGCACTTAATGTTAGCGGAGTCAGGGGGCAGCAACGGGGTACTGATTGAGAATGATCAGCCATGATCACATTGAGTGGCGGTGCTGGCTCGAAGAGCCGAATGGCCTACTCCTGCACCTATTGTCTATTGTCATCCCTTCCCACCCAAACCACACCCTCCCCAGGTACTTTCCCCGCAACCGCAGGAGATGCAACACCTGCTCCTATACCTCATCCCTGGACTCCGTCCATGGACCCCGACAGTCCTTTCAGGTGAGGCAGAGGTTCACTTGCACCTCCTCTAACCTCATCTACTGCATCCGCTGTTCCAGGTGTGGACTCCTATATATCAGTGAGACCAAGCACCGGCTCGACGATTGTTTCGCTGAACACCTCCGCTCAGTCCATCTAAACCTACCTGATCTCCCATTTGCTAAACACTTTAACTCCCCCTCTTGGGCCTGTCCTAGGCCTCCTTCATTGTCAGAGTGAGGCCCAATCAAATTAGAGGAACAGCACCTCCCATTTTGCTTGGGCAGCTTACACCCCAGCGGTATGAATATTGATTTCTCTAACTTCAAGTAACCCTTGTTCTCTCACTCTCTCCGTCCCTCCCCCATCCCATTTCTCCGACTAGTTTCATTGTCCTCCTGATTAATTTTACTGTTTGTCACCTTCCCCTCAGCTAACAATGAACCATTCTACATTTCCTTATCAGCATCTGCTTTGATCTGTCCTTTTCACATCCTACCCTTCCATATCTCTAGACTCCCTCTCCCCTGACTCTCGGTCTGAAGTAGAGTCTCGACGTGAAACGTCACCCATTCCTTCTCTCCAGAGATGCTGCCTGTCCCGCTGAGTTACTCCAGCACTTTGTGTATATATTCAGTGTAAACCAACATCTGCAGTTCCTTCCTACACATAATATTGTCCTTCATCTTTTCTGGTTCTCCTAAGTATATGCAACTCAGACTGAAATTTCTGTCATCAAGACTTACAAATAAATAAAGATTGATATAAAAGACCTGGCAGTAAAAACCCTATCCACTGTTAGAACACCAAAAGCTGTTTTCAACTTGCAAAGAGCGTCATGATGCTATTTCTATTGTGGCTGTCGAACATGGTTGAACAGAAGAACTGGTCAGTGTCAGTCATTGATTGAATTGATTGAAGTATACAGCATGGAAACAGGCCCTTCGGCCCATCGAGTCCACGCCAACCATCAATCACCCGTTCACACTAGTTCTATGTTATCCCACTTTCTCATCAACTCCCGACACACTGAGGGCAATTTATAGACGCCAATAACCTATAAACCCGCACATCTTTGGGATGTGGGAGGAAACCAGAACATCCAGAGGACAATAGGTAGAACGTGCAAACTCCGCACAGACAGCACCCGAGGTCAGGAACGAACCCGGTTCTCCAGCAGCTCTACCCGCTGCACCACTGTGCTGCCCCACTCGAAGTATCTTTGTTGTACTTGATTAATTCAGTGAGCATATAGCAAGCCAGGGTGAACCCATGAATGGTAAGCAGTGAATCATAAAACACTGTGAAGGCTTTCATTTAATGGTTCATCGCCAGTTGCCCAACTTAGATGTATCCATGTAGTTCGCTGGACCTCTTCAATATTGGCATAGGATTACAATCATCAGGTAAAAACAGAGTTCATTCTTAATACTGAACCAGTCATGATTTTGCAACCTATTTTTCCATTGGTCTGTTTTATTGATACTGGCATTTCATTTAATTATTCACCGATACTGTGCTAGAAACTGTTCACTTTATGATGTAGACACAAGGAACTGCAGGTATTGGTCTACAAAAAATACCCAAAATGCTGGAGTATCCCAGCAGGTCAGGCTGCATCTCTGGAGAACATGGAAAAGGGACATTTCACGCTGGGAGCCTTCTTCAGGCTGAGGAAGTCTATCTTCTTTTTTCTGATGAGATGTATTTGAACAGGTAACAAAAGGATTTTTTGTGTACACTTGAGTGAGTTTAATAAGTTGTCTGAAAGACGTTTCTGACAGTGAAGCTCTCCCTCATTCCTGTGTGTGGAGTTGTACTTGGCTCGCTGATACCCCCTTTTGGTACTAGAGGGTATTAGCTATTGGGAGGGGTGAGACAGACTCAAATTGTTTTCTCTGGAATGCAGGAGTGGAGGGGAGACCTGATAGAAGTATATAAAATGATGAGAGCATAAATAGGGTTGGATGTCAGAACTTTTTTTCCCAGAGCAGAAATGTCAAAGACTAGAGGGCATAAATTGTAGATGAAATGGGGCAAAGTTTAAAGAGTTAGATAGATAATGGACAATAGGTGCAGGGGTAGGCCATCCAGCCCTTCGAGCCAGCACCGCCATTCAATGTGATCATGGCTGATCATTCACAATCCGTTATGTGGGGCAGGTTTGTTACAGAGTAGTGAATGCCTGCCAGGGGTGGTGGTGGAGGCAGATACGACAATGATGTTTAAGAGGCTTTTAGACAGGCACATGGAGATGGAGGGACATGGATCACGCGCTGGCAGAGGAGATAGGTTTAACTTGGCATATGTTTGGCACGGACATTGTGGGCTGAGGAACCTGTTGCTGTGCTGCAGTGTGTATGTTATTTGATTGTACCATCTCTTGTTCAGAAATGAAAACAATATAAGATGAGAAAAATAAATAAAAAGCTGTTAAACCTCCTTGCAAATCCTCCATTTTGGTCCTGGCAATATCACACGCTTCCAAACAGTAATTTTGAAGTAACACCATCCAATATAATGAATGGATGAGAAATGAAATGGTATTTGTTTAAACTGTTTTATTTTCAGAGTACACTCAGAAGCACATACAGCTCCTTTCATAAAGTGCAACAGAAATGTGTTTATAAATATTCTGCATGACAACCCTTATCAAGTCCCTGAGGGGCCAAACAGACGACTCATGGTTTTTGTGGATCATTATGTCCTGTGGAGGGGTTTATTAAAATTCCATTTACCAACGCTTCAAAGGATTGAACAAGTAATGATCAGATTAGGCATCAGAAGGAACAAATAAGGTCTATATTTCCCAGTCTGCCTGACAGATTACATATTATTTTAAAGGTTAATTTTACTGAGTTAATGGTGAGCCTGGTGTGATTGCAACTCACACGTTATGAGAAAAACATTGGCGGTAAGTCTGATGTGGACCAGATACAGAAATCATCACAGAACAGTGACTCTGCTTATTTATTGAGAACACAGAACATAGAACAGTACAGCACAGGAACAGGCCCTTCAGCCCACAATATCTGTGCTGAACATCATACCAAGTTGAACTAATCTCCTCTGTCTGCACATAATCCATATCTCTACAGTTCTTGCATATCCATATGCCTATCTATCAGTGCCTTCAAAACACCACTATTTAGTTTTAATTTAGTTTATTGTCACGTGTACCGAGGTACAGTGAAAAGCTTTTGTCGCGTGCTAACCTGTCGGCAGAAAGACTGTATATGATCACAACAAGCCGTTCACAGTGTACAGATACAGGATAAAGGGAATAGCATAGAGTGCAAGATAAAGTCCAGAAAAGTCCAATTAAAGATAGTCTGAGGGTCTCCAATGAGGTAGGTAGTAGCTCGGAACCACTCTCTAGTTGGTGAGAGGATGGTTCAGTTGCTGGATAACAGCTGTGAAGAAACCCCTGTCCCTGAATCTGGAGGTGTGCATTTTCACACTCCTGCACCTATTGTATTTGCCTCAGCCACTACTCCTGGCAGCTAGTTCCAGGGTCTCACCACTCTCTGTGTAAATTAAACTTATCCCACACACCTCCTTTACAGGATAATAAGTTTTAATATTATTAAGGCAGAATCAATGGTTTAATTTGTTAAATGTATTGGAATTCTTAGAAGATATAACTAGCAGGGAACCGATAGAAAAAAAGTCTTTAGATTGCTAAAAGACATTTGATAAAATGCCACACAAAAAAACTACTGCACATGACAGGGTGTTATGGTGTTGAGAATAATAATATAACATAATCAAGGACCACTCATACCCTGGTAATTCCCCCTCCTCCCCTCTTCCCAGATGATACAAAAACTTGTAAACACGACCCACTAGATTCAGGAACAGCTTCTTCCTTCTCTGTTATCAGACTACTGAACAGACAACTGACAGTCTGAAGAAGGGTCTCGACCCAAAACGTCACCCATTCCTTCTCTCCTGAGATGCTGCCTGACCTGCTGAGTTACTCCAGCATTTTGTGAATAAATACCTTCGATTTGTACCAGCATCTACAGTTATTTTCTTACACTGAACAGTTAGAATGTAGTCCAATCTTCCAACCTACCTCATTGCAGATATTGGATTTTTTTTCTCTGTATCTAACGCGACAACGCTGTAACCCTGTCTTCTACACTCTGGTGTTTTTCTCTTTGTGCACTACGTGTTGTGCTTGTGCATGGCTTGATTATACCCATGTATAGTATGATTTGATTTGACTGGGTAGCACGCAAATACAAGCTTTTCACTGTATCTCAGGACACGTGACAATAATAAATCAATACCAATTATAAAGCGGCATGGAAGGAGGATTAGCCAAAGGCAAAGTGATAAATGAGTTTATGAAATTGTGGAATTATCTTCCTCAGAAGGCAGTGGAGGCCGATTCACTGGATGCATTCAAAAGAGAGTTGGATAGAACTCTTAGGGCTCACAGATACAAGGGATATGGAGAGAAGGCAGGAACGGGGTACTGATTGTGGATGATCAGCCATGATCACATTGAATGGCCGCCTCCTGCACCTATTGTCTATGTATCTACGAGTTACATTGTGCTGATGAGTCAGATGTAAGAGTCAGAGTCAGACTGAGTGTTATGTAATGGGAGAGTAAGCTGTGAACATGAACAAAGAGCACAGTGGCTAAACCAACAGTCTAACAATCCAGAACTACAAATTCAAATCCCACAAGACAACAGTGAAATTTAAATTCATTTAATACAAATAATTCTAATGGAAGCTAGTAATTTTTGGTAAGAATGAAGCAACCCATCTGACTCGTTGATCGTATTCAGCGAAGGAAGCCCACTGTCCTCACCTGTTCTGGTCTGCTGTGACTCGAAACAAAAACAATGTGGCCTCTGAGATTGCCTTACAAGCCAGTCAGTAGTCTCTAGATTAAAGCAGAAAATGCAGAAAATCAGATGGACATTACAGCAGACATTAAATTAAGGCAGGACAAAGTCACTCAAGTCAAGTGTGCCTCATTGTCATTTGTACAGGCAATGGAACAATGAAATTCTTATTTATTCCAGCTTAACATTTCCGTAAACTCAATAACACCCAGATATATATATGTAATAATTAATAATACAATGAATTAATAACTAGATAACTGTAACAGTATAAAACCGAAGTCCATAGTGTGACCAAAGACACAGATCATAGTTGCTGAGGTTAGTGTTGGGTAGTGTTCAAGAGGCTGAAGGTTGCTGGGAAGAAGCTGTTCTTGAACTTGGTGATCACAGTTTTTAAGTTTCTGCACCTCCTTCCCGATATGGGATCTGTACTGTTATTTCTAATCTAGTTGCATGAGGAGTGTAGAAAGACATACTGGGAGCAACTCCAAATGTTCTCAAAAATGAAGTGGATCTGATGGTTTTCCTTTGGACTGCTTTGTCCCCTCTGGGCCTTCGGAAAGGCACCTCCGTTCCTCGCCCAGGTTACTCCCGCAGCACCTCCCACCAGCAACTCTACCACCAAAGAGTTTGTGGAGGCGCCTGCACTACTTTCTCACGCAGCCATCTCTTCCTGTGCTCCAGGAATGCAAACATCACAAGAGAGTGGTGTGTGGCAGCAATGGGAAGACCTACCGTAACCACTGCGAACTTCACCGTGATGCCTGCCTGACCGGCATGAAGATCCAAGTCTCCCATGACGGGCATTGTGAAGGTAAACCAGAGGTTCTTGTTATTTTACAAAAATATTATTTTACAAAAATCTGTCTCCTGCCAACAGCTTACTTACCAGTTCCTTTGTGTTCCCTTCACAGAAAAGAAGGAAAACAAAGCAGCAGCCAGCAGTCCAGGTGAGGGATAAATCAGTGAAATCTCTGTCTGTGGGGTTTTAATGTCTGATGTATGCATAAATATCCCTACAATGAAGTGTAACTTCTGTCACATAGACACATACAGCCCGAACACAGACCCTTCCGCCCAACTCATCTATGCCAAACAATTTGCCCCATCTAAGCTAGTCCCATATGTCTGCATTTGGCCCATATCCCTCTAAACCTTTCCTATCCATGTACCTTCCAAATTTATTTTAAATGTTGTTATTGTACCTGCCTCAGCTACATTCTCTGGCAATTCGTTTCATACACCCACCATCGTCTGTGTGAAAAAGTTGCCCCTCGGGTTCCTGTTAGATCTTTACCCTATCACCTTAAACCTCTACCCTCCAGTTCTTGATGCCTACCCTGGGTAAAAAAGCCTGTACATTCACTCTATCCATTCCCCCCATGATTTTATAAATCTTAATAAGATCAGCTCTCAGTCTCCTGCATTCCAAGGATGAAAGTCCTCGCCTGCTAAACCTCTTCCTGTCGTTCAGGCTCTCGAGTCCTGGCAATATCATATATCTTCCCTCCAGCTTAATGACATCCATCCTAGATCTTTCCATTGTCTCCCTCAATATTCAAATCGATTGTGATTTCTGAGCATCACGGTGCCCAGATCAGTCAGAAACTGCGAGCATGTCCCAGTGTAAGTGGAGGAAAATGAATGACCACGTGCATGACAAAAGTACCAAGCCCACCGACCATGGTCTGACCATTTCCCAGCTATGTCCATTAGATTCCAGAGTAACCTATCGAGCGAGGCTCCCCAACATTTATGCAACAGAATTGGCTCTCAGATATAGGCGGCACAGTGGCGCAGCGGTAGAGCTACTGCCTTAAAGCGCCAGAGACCCATGTTCGATCCTGACTACGGGTGCTGTCTGTACGGAGTTTGTACGTTCTCCCTGCGACCTGCGTGGGTTTTCTCTGAGAGCTTCGGTTTCCTCCCACACTCCAGACGTACAGGTTTGTAGGTTAGTTGGCTCGTATAAATGTAAACTGTTCCTAGTGTGTGTAGGATAGTATTAGTGTGTAGGAATCGCTGGTCGGTGCAGACTCGGTGAACCGAAGGGCTTGTTTCTGCGCTGTATCTCTAAAGTAATCTACAGCTGTAGATTAGACAACGGCGGTATCTATGGAAATGACAGCTAGATCTGTGAATATTAGAATCATTTTTTCCTGCAGAGCCCTGTTCAGGAAGATTATTATTATAATTATGGCTGTCATGCTTATAGACGCTTAGTGTTCCTTTGACTTCCAATATTAGCATTCCTTTGACTTTGACTTCCAGCTTGAAGAAGTTTGTTGTGGATACAAAGTAATAAAGTAAAATTATTATTGTCACTCAAATAAACGTGGCACCATGGAGACACAAGAAGTTGCAGATGCTGGAATCCTGAGCAAAAACAAAGTGCTGGAGGAACTCGGTGAACAGCATCTGTCATCGGACATCTGAAGGAGGGTTCCGATACAAAACGTCGTCTGTTCATTCCCTTCACAGATGCCGCTTGACCCGCTGAGTTAGTCCAGCACTTTGTGTTTGCTGTATGTGGCACCACTTCTTTGTTTCTTTGTTTTGAATCTCAATGTCGTATGACTGGCATGATGTTACATTTGCAGTACTTAATTATGCTTTACTGCAGTTGTTGCAGTTATGGGAGTAGCTACCAAGATGTGGTGTATGGATGCAGATTAGTAATAGGGGCACGTACAACTTCTGTGAACACATCCCTGAGTATAAAATAACTTTTTTACAATCATGCTTATTCTTTGTCGTGACCCACTCTGATGTCAGCTGGCTTTATGGGATCAACCTTCCTGGTGGCTATGGTAAAATATGCATTTTACTCTTTATGGCCTTTAGGTTGTGGTCTCAAGGTGATGAAAACACTTTTCCCGGTGATTTTTGAGTTCAGAGTTCATTTACTTTGTTTCAACACAATGGGTTGTAGTTCAATACTACACGTAGACATTACCTATATCAGATTTATTCACAAAATGCTGGAGTAACTCAGCAGGTCAGGCAGCATCTCGGGAGAGAAGGAATGGGTGACGTTTCGAGTCGAGACCCTTCTTCAGACTGACTTATTAAGTGTGTCTTAGATTTTAGACATTCTACTGGGGTAATTATTTAGACGGTATGAGCATTGAATTGTCCAATTTAAGGTAACACTCCCCTCCACCTTATTTTATTTTTTCCCCCCACTTTTCCACACCTCTTCTCTTTCCTGAGGCCCACCCCTATCCCAGTGGCACCCATTCCTCCCACTTACCCCACACCCCGTCCCCTTCCACCTTTCTCCCACCCTCAGTCTTTACAGTTCATTCCTAATATTCTTTATCTGGCATCCTCATGCCTCCATTTGTCACCTTTTCATCTCCAGCAATCTGCCAACGAATCCCACCCCCACTCACCCGTATCCACCTATCACTCGCCAGGTAGACACAAAAAGCTGGAGTGACTCAACGGGACAGGCAACATCTCTGGAGAGTAGGAATGGGCAACGTTTCGGGTCGAGACCCTTCTTCAGATGCATCTTGACCCGAAACATCACCCATTCCTTTGCTCCAGAGATGCTGCCTGTCCCGCTGAGTTACTCAAGCTTTTTGTGTCTATCTTTGGTTTACACCAGCAGTTCCTTCCTATGTCACTCGCCAGGCTTTGTCCCGCTCCCAACTCTGTTTTCCAACTTTCTCCCCCTTACTCCATCAGTCTGAAGAATGGTCCCGACCGGAAACGTCACCTAGCGTGGGTTTTCTCTGAGAGCTTCGGTTTCCTCCCACACTCCAGACGTACAGGTTTGTAGGTTAGTTGGCTCGTATAAATGTAAACTGTTCCTAGTGTCTTGGACCTAGCCGTGTCTTGGACCTAGCCATGTCTTGCAGTGCTGCTGCCTGACCCGCTGAGTTACTCCAGCACTTTGTGTTCTATGCAAGATTCCAGCGTGTGCAGTTCCAAGTGCCTCTGCTGGGATGATTATTGGTCTTTTCAGCGATTGTTAAACCTTTCCCCCCTCCAGTTGTTTGCTATCAGTCGGATCGGGACCAGCTGCGACATCATGTTATGGAATGGCTGGAGACGGAGATTATTCCTGATGGTTGGTTCTCCAAGGGCACCAACTACACAAACATTCTCAACAAATACTTCAAGGTAAGCGTGTTCTTTACCCTTGAAGCCTGGACATTTATCATGTTATTTATGATCAAGATTTTTAAATGCTGGGGAGCAAAGGAAAAGATTGGAGGGATATGGGCCTAAAGTGGTCAAGTGGGACTAGCTTATGGTACAGGATGCCTGGTGATCGTAGAGAGGTGTACAAAATCATGAGAGGTATGGATCGGGTAAATGCACAGTATTATGCCCAGAGTCGAGGAATCAACAACCAGAGGACATAGGTGGGAAAGATTTAATAGGAACCTGAGGGGTGATTTTTTACACAAAGGGTGGTGGGTGTATGGGATGCGCTGCTGGAGGAGGTAGTTGAGGCAGGGACTATCATAACACTTAAGAGTCATTTGGACAGATCCATGGATAGGATAGGTTTAGAGGGATATGGGCCAATGGGACTAGTGTAGACAGGGCATGTTGTTCGGTGTGGGCAAGTTGCGTCAAAGGACCTGTTTCCATGTCTGTGACTCTATAAAACAGGAAACAGCCATGTGGGGAGTAAGAGGAGCACCAAACTTTTCAGTCAGGAATGAATAAAGTTAATTCAGTTATTGTAATAAATGGAGACATGGGAGGCCACCTCAGATCCATGGCACGCACACCCTGTACTGTAAGCTAGTCCATTTGGCCATGTTTTGGCCTTATGCCTTGAACTCTTTGCTATCCATGTATCCTGGCTGATTTTGAAAGAATCTTTAATTTTACTCTTGACAGAATTATGATGACGGTGACTCCTACTTAGATTCCAATGAGTTCCTGAAATTCATAGAGCACAACGAAACCACTGTCAACATCACCTCACGCTCTGAGGACGATGAAACCAAACTCCTTCGGTGAGGCGTGAAGCAAGAGGAATTTCAATCTTGGTGTTGGAGCCAAGTCTTTTGTCTAGAGTTATGGGACCTCAAGGGTGGTGCAGTTTCACAGCTGGTAGAGCTACTGTCTCACAGCTGCAGAGACCTGGGTTCCATCCTGACCCCAGGTGCTGTCTGTGTGGAGTTTGCATGTTCTCCCCTGTGAACGTGTGGGTTTCCTCCGGGTGCTCCAATTTCCTCCCACATCCCAAAGACGTGTGGGTTTGTGGGTTAATTGGCCTCTGGAAATTGCCCCTGGTGTGTTGAGAGGGGATGAGAAAGTGGGATGACATAGAACTAGTGTGAACGGGTGATGCTAGCTAGTTGAATTCGATTATCTATATTCCATTGATGAAGGCAGTTTAACAAACAAAAATTTTGTCAGTGAATTATTAACACCTATTTGAGTAAAAGCCTTTGGCAGCCACATTCGCTGACTGGTTAAACTGCAGAAAATCCTAATGAGTTGTGCTGGCTCTTCTATTGGGATAAAGGGCTCGTGAATATTTGCTTTATTTGGGAGACGTAAGGCTTCTCAAGTTAATACTGCTGAGGACTACAGTTGCTGGAACCTTAAGTAAAACACTAAGCACTGGAGTAACTCAGCAGGTCGGGCGGCATCCGTGGAGAGACGCAGGTCTGAAGAAGGGTCCCAACCTGAAACGTCACCTGAAACTATTCCCACCGCAGATGCTGCTTGACCCATTGAGTTCCTCCAGTACTTTGTGTTTTAATATTGATGGGGACTTTCTTTAGCTGCTGTTTTTATGGGTGCAATCATTACTACTGGCGTGGTCAGACAGACGGGGTAATAAAAGGTGTGCTGTTTTGTAGGGGTCTGTGTGTGGACGCGTTGATTGAGCTCTCCGATGAGAACGCTGACTGGAAACTCAGCTTCAATGAATTCCTCAACTGCCTGAATCCTGGTTTTGTCCCTCCTGAGAAAAGTAAGTAGAAACTGGAAGCACCCTGCACCTCATGGACAGAGTACACTAACTAGTCTGATACTCTTCCCCCTCTCTCTCCCTGCATGTGTTCTTCCATGCTACTCACTCCACGTTTGGCCACTTTCCCTGTTCTCGTCCCGATGGCCATTTTCATGTGCAAGCTTCGGGTGGAAGATTGCTAAAGCCTTCTCACAACCGGTCCTGATCTTGTACTTATGCTGCGATGCCTCACATCCAACAAGGAAGACTGCAGAAGTTGGAGAGTAGTACCTCTACTCGTTCAGCTTCTATGGGGAAACTCACGTAAGCTGTAGACGGTTTCATATTCCCCAAATTGCTGCTCCAAGTGAATGCATGACAAGAAGGCTATGGGTTTAGATGGTGGAATCATTTTCCACACAGAGGGTGGTGGGTGTTTGGAACGAGCTGCCAGAGGAGGTGGTTGAGGCAGGCACTGTAAAAGCATTTAAAAAACATGTGGACAGGTACATGGAGAGGAACGATTTGGAGGGATATGGGCCAAACATGGGCAAATGGGACCAGCTGAGATTAGGCATCTTGGTCTACTAGGACGAGTTGGGCTGAAGGGCCTGTTTCTATTCTGTATGACAATGACTCAGATCAGTTATGCTTTTCAATAGTTCAGTACTCACAATAGTTCAGAATTCACAATGTATTCACCCAGTCTGTGACCAACAGAATCAAGAGAGTCACATCCTTGCATAGGAAATTTCAGTTGTAAAACCAAAAGAAAGAAAGTCATGAAGCACAGAAAAACTGAAGTTATTCAGAGAGTCATAAGAGTCTTACAGCGTAGAAACAGGCACTTTGGCCCAACTTGCCCACATCGGCCAAAAGGTCCCATCTACACTAATCCGACCTACCTGCATTTGGCCCATATCCCTCTAAACCTGTCCTATCCATGTACCTGTCTAAATGTTTCTTAAACGTTGCAATGGTACCTGCCTCAACTACCTCTGGCAGCAAGTTCCACACACCTACCACCCTCTACGTGAAAAGGTTACCTGTCAGATTCTTATTCAATCTTTCCCCCCTCACCTGTCCTCTGGTTCTCGATTCCCCTATGTTATAGCTTCTGCCAACTTTTCACTTTGCGGTATTTTACTACCCAGCGAAATGCATGTTTTCTTAATGTTGTACTGCCCCTCATCAATTACTCCACCTTTGTTGATATAAGGAGGTGTGGAATGGCTTGCAGCAGGAAACATCTGAGAGGTTAGATGTGTCAAAGCCTGAGTCATTGCACTGGTATCTAGCAGGTGTTGCCCATCCTTTCCACCTCCACCCTTCCTCTCCTGGGAGATATAGAGAATCAAAGGCTCTGGGGATAGTGCAGGAACACAGCGATGGAGACACAAGGAACTGCAGGTGCTTGAATCTTGAGTAAAACACAAAGTGCTGGAGGAATTCAGCAGGTCAGGCAGCATCTGCGGAGGGAATGGACAGACTACAATTCGGTTTGGGACTGATGGAATAGGTGGGAGAAAGTGGGAAAAGAGTGATTGAGGTGGAAGATCAGCCACAATCTTATTGAGAACAGATAGTGAGGGGCCAAATGGTCTAATCCTAGTCCTAACTCATTTGATCAGTCTGAAGAAGGGTCCTGATACGCTGAGTTCCACTCGCTCTTTGTGTTTTGCTCAAGATTCCAGCATCTGCAATTCCCTGTGTTTCCTAATTCATTTGATCTTGTAATGGGTCTCAGCTGATATTGTTTAGGTTTAGGTTTATTATTGTCACGTGTACCGAGGTACAGTGAAAAGCTTTGTTTTGTATCGTATCCAATCAGATCAGATGTACAATAGTTCAAATTCACATACAATAGATATAGCAAAGGGGAAGATACAGAGTGCAGAATATAGTTGTCAGCATGATAGCACATCAGTCCCAGAGACAAAGTCCAATATCATCAATGGGGAGAGGTGAAGTTTGAACAGTACCATAGCTCATGCAAGGACCGTTCCAAAGACTATGCATACATAAGTACACTGTGGGAGAGCACAAAGCTGGAGATCACTGCCTCCAGCATCACTCCTGGGTGTTCACACTGTAAAGTAGGGTCTTTAAACAAGTTGCTTTATGAAAAGGTGCCGCGCAAGGTGAACGAGATGCATCTAAAACTGACTGGCAGTTGAGTGAAGGACCTGGATCAGGTCTGAGTGTGAGCGGCGATCATGAGCGTGCTGGGGCCACATTACGGGCTCTGGAGGCACATCTATCTCCCAGCTCCAGCCACATATCTGGCCAGTGTCCCTGGCCCTTCTCTGGGGGCCCTGCTACACCGCCAGCACCCAACCCCATTCTGGCCAGTTCATGGTATCCAATGAACCCATCAACCAGCATGACTTTGGCGCAGGAGGGAGAACCCCTGCGGTCACATGGAGAAGATGCAAATTCCACACTGTCGATACTGAGACCAGGGTGACCTTGATTCTGCAGTGCAGCCAGCCTACGGCAAACAGCTTCCCATCTGAAGGATGGGCGTGGCACAGTTGGCACAACACACACAAGGTGATGATTGAACCTGGATCGCTGTGAACATGAGAGAGAAACAGCACGAGGCATTGTGCCAACTGTGTTACTCACATCCTTCAGAACCAGTGGGAAGCTATTCACCCTACACTGACTCATCTCCAGAACCAAGATCATCCAGCCTCCGTGTTGACATTAAACACATCATTAGTGTGATACAAAAGAGACAAAGTGCTGGAGTAACTCACTGGGTCAGGCAGCATCTCTAGAAAACATGGATAGGTGACCTTTCGGATCAGGACCCTTCTTTCCACAGAACCCCCGACAAAGGGGAGGAGAACTTCTTCAAAGATTTTGGTTTTAATTTTAGCAATAAATTACTATTTCTGTTTCCTGGAGCAATCATTTGCCTTGTGGTAAATGCTGTGTATGGTTCTAGTTTCCAGAAACAGAACCGTAGAACCTAGCCAGAGCATGAGGACACATCCCCACTTTGATAGGTGTTTCCCCTGAAGAGTTGGCAGTGTTTAAAGACTCAAGAGTATTTAATTGTCATATGTTCTGACAAAGGAGCAATTAAATTCCTACTTGCAGCAGCTTAGCAGGCCCATACACAATACAATACAATACAATATATCTTTATTGTCATTGTACAGGGGTACAACGAGATTGGGAATGCGCCTCCCATACGATGCAATAATTTAATTAATTTAAACAACAACAACCCAACGAAACAAATTGTAACAGTTTTGTAACACACAATACACACAGATAAATATAATGATCCAGAAATTCAACAAATTAATAGCTGTAAAATTTGATCAAAAAATAAGTAAAAGTCCAAAGTACAACCAAAGACACAGTCCATAGAAGTTCACAGTTGCTGAGATTAGTGTGGTGTTCAAGATCCTGATAGCTGCTGGGAAGAGGCTGTTCTTGAACCTGGAGATCACGGTTTTCAGGATCTTGTACCTTCTTCCTGATGGTAGCAGTGAGATGAGAGTGTGGCTGGTGTGGTGTGGGTCTTTGATGACATTGGCTGCCTTTTTGAGTCAGTGCCTCCTGTGGATCCTTTCCATGGTGGGGTGGTCAGTACCTGTGATGGACTGGGCAGTGTCTACCACTCTCTGTAGTCCCCTTCATTCCTGGGCGTTCGAGTTGCAGAGGCAGGTTTAATTTTACGTCAGAGATGTACTATTTATCAGTCACAGGGCATAATACTGAAATGAAGTGATTGTCGTTTGATCTGTTATAGAATGTGCCTTGGAAGATGAGACCTATGAGGATGGAGCTGAGACTACAGTGGAGTGTAACCGGTGTGTCTGTGCCTGTGGCAACTGGGTGTGTACTGCCATGACCTGTGAAGGTAAGTTCTCTTTCCCTTTCATCTATATTCCTTCCTTCGGCTTCACAATTAACAACTCTATTATCCTTATTTCACACCTTGTTTTTGATCTCTGGGCTATGTCCAACCATCTGCCAAGCAACTCCCCCCACCCCCCGCCCCTCATCTGTGTCCAGCTCTCACTTGGCAGGACTTGTCCTGCCTCTCCTCTCTTCCAGCTTTCCCTCCTCCCCCTTACAATGAGTCTGAAGAAGGGTCCTGACTTTCAACGTCACCTATCCATGTTCTCCAGTGAAGCTGCCTGATCCGCTGAGTTCCTCGGGACTTTGTGTCTTTTTTTGCCATCTTTCTCTCAGTGTAAATCTGGAGACAGGGTGAGGACATTATCACTGGAGACACAAGGACCTGCAGATACTGGAAACCTGAGCAAAAAACAATTAGCTGGAGGAACTCGGCAGGTCAGGCAGCATCGGTGGGGGGAATGCACTGACGATTTTTCTGGCCGGGAACCTTCTTCGGACTAGAAGACGGCTCGTGACCTGAAACATCGCCTATCCATTCCCACCACAGAAGCTGCCTGACCCGCTAAGTTCCTCCAGCACTGTGCTTTGCTCAAGAATATATCAGTGATCAGGCTATTTGTGGGAGGGGGACAATTACTCATTTATGGTGTTTTGCAATAATTTGCAAGAGATAATACATCAGCTAATTTGTTTTGTACAAGTATTGAGGACTTGAGTAAGGATGCAGTTGGTAATCTAGTTCTCAGTTTAAGATTGTGCTCACAAAGAAGTAATGATCGCAAACCCAAGGGCAGAATTAACTTTCACAACAACTCCAGAGAAATAAAACATCTTTCAACTGCAAGAGGAATATTAAGCAAGGACTGGAGCTTATCCATTTCCTTCCAACAACAAGGCTTCTGAGGACCTTGGTGCAGGAACAAAATTAATTACATTCCGCAGCGCTGCAGAGTTGAAGACAAAGAACCTTTTAACAGTTTCTGAAATAAAACTTGGAAGGACTGCCGTTTAATTATTTCCCTATTGTATTGGGCACTCCCGGTACTCAAGAAGTGCCAAGAAGGGATTATTTATGCTACATTCAGACACAGACTAGAAGACAAACCACTTTTTGTTGACTGAAAGAATCACATTTAAACCAAAGACCATTGAAATTTGCTGTTTAGCTGGAACTGATTATGGACATCCCCTGCATTTTGGAAAGCATCACACTCTCTGTCACAGGGCCAGTTCCATTTGTTTGTGAGTTATCCTCGTATCCTAATTGCACACCCCAGAATTTGGGAACCTCCGCTTAAAACCCAAGAGGTTTAAGAGAACAATTTGTTCCACAGAATGCTTCCATTAGTCTTTTTCACACGAGCAAAAGTTCATTAATAGTCTATTTTAGCTATCAGTTAACATTGGTGTAACATCTAACAAAAGACAGATCCGACCATCCAGCTGTTGTGACATGAACTACTCATGATGCAGTTTCAAGACATAAAACAGAACAATACAGGAGCAGGCCCTTCGGCCCACAGTATCTGTGCTGAACATGAGCCAAGTTAAACTAATCTCTGCCTGCACGTGATCCATATCCCTCCATCCCCTGCATATTCATGTGCCTATCTAAAAGCCTCTCTCACATGCCACTGTTGTATCTGCCCCCACCATCAGCCATTCCTGGAACCCACCACTCTCTGTGTAAAATACTTGCCCTGTACATCTCCTTTAAATTTTACCCCTCTCACCTTAAAGCTATGCCCTCTAGTATTTGACATTTCCACCTCCTGGGGGAAAACTTTCTGATTGTTTACCTTATTGTACCTTTCTTAATTTTATAGACTTCCATCAGATCTCCCCTCAGCCTCTGACACTCCAGAGTAAACAATCCAAGTCCTTACAGCTAATACACCAGAACCCAGGCAGCATTCTGGTGAATCTCTTCTGCTCCCTCTTCAAAGCCTCCACATCTTTCCTGTAATGGGGCGCAATTTCATCAAGAAACTATGGTTAGGGCCATGGTGGATTTGCTGCCTTATAGAGCCAGAGTCCCGGTTCGATCCTGACTACTAGTGCTGTCTATATGGAGTTTGCATTGCGTGGGTATTCTCCAGGTGCTCTGGTTTTGCTCCCACACTTCAAAGTTGTACAAGTTTGTAGCTTAATTAGCTTTGGTAAAAATTGTCCCTCGTGTGAAGGATAGTGCTAGTATATGGGGATCTCTTTGGCTTGGACCCAGTGGACCGAAGGGCCTATTTCCACGCTGTATCTCTAAACTAAACTAAATGTGTGTATTTAATCTCTGCATTGCCACGTTTTTGCACTGATGCTTTACTCCTGTTCTCTTTTCCTTCTCCTGCATCTCAAGTAACTACTGCTTTTCACTTTTTTGTTGAAGGCAACAAGAACATACCTGTGGAGGCCGCGCATGCAAATGCAGATGATGAAATGACTGAAGAGGAATGGACAAAGTATGTTCATGAGCTCAACAAACACCAGGTGAGTGCAAAGTCAGTCTGAGGTATAAGTGACGGTGACGCAGTCTCAGTGACGGCGTTCATGCAGTCAGGGAGGAATAGTTTCCCCTCAACATATTTCACTCCTGTTTTCAAAGCATGACACTAAAGGCAATCTCAGCTCTCCAAACGGCATCACCTGGTGATTCGTTCTCGATTGCTTTCTGCTGAACAAGCAATGAGGTGGTTACTTCATATGTAGCTGACTTCCAAAATTCACTTCCATCAATTTCAATGGGGCCAATTTTCAGGAGTCAAATACAACATGGAACCAGTTCTGCATTGTGCTTTTGAAGTGAGATAATGAGGAGAGATTCCTATTTTTTACATGTCCATCAAACTTTACGCTGGCTGTATAATTTAAGTAGTGATTCCTTTATTGTAGATGTAAGAAAATAACTGCAGATGCTGGTACAAATCGAAGGTATTTATTCACAAAATGCTAGAGTAATTCAGCAGGTCAGGCAGAATCTCGGGAGAGAAGGAATGGGCGACGATTCGGGTCGAGACGCTTCTTCACTCTGAAGAAGGGTCTCGATCCGAAACGTCACCCATTCCTTCTCTCCTGAGATGCTGCCTGACCTGCTGAGTTACTCCAGCATTTTGTGAATAAATACCTTTATTGTAGATGATCTCCATTATGCTCCTGTGTAAAGTTTAAAAATCCAGGGTATAATAACCATATCATATAGTTCATGTTAGTCGCCCACTCAGCAGTCTAAAGGACGGTCCCAACCTGAAATGTCACCTATCCATGTTCTCCAGAGATACTGCCCGACCACTGAGTTACTCCAGCACTTTGTGTCTTTTTTTTAAGGGTTGTGCAGGTCGGTTCAAGAAACTGATGGTTGTGAGAAATTAGCTATTTCTGAACCTGGTGGTGCAATCCTCCAACCCTGCATCATGTGTGTCATGTTAGCAACAAGCTATTGTCACCACATTATACAAGGATTCCTCTGTCCCAGCAGGGTGCCTTGTACAATCTCAGGCTACATTCACAGACTAATTCCCACCTGTCCCATGTTTTCCCACAGATGCTGCCTGACACTCTGAGTTACTCCAGCACTTTGTGTCTTTGTTTGTAAACCAGCATCTGCAGTTCTCTCGCTCCTCTATGAAATTTACAATCACTGTTACGTGTGAGATGTGATTATCTAACAATATTTCCGAAGCAAAGTGCTTGCTTTATGTAAAGAGGATTTATTTGTTGGTATTTCCAAGCAGTCTGCTCACAATGGTACTTAGCTTATCTTTCCACTTTGTTTTAGGAGACTGCTGAGAAGACCAAGAAGGCAAATGTAAAGGACATCTAAAGATGCAGAGATCGGTGGAGAAACCTAAGTTGATTTTTTTTTCCTCCCAACGTGTTTCTCCACATCCAACCTACCAGAAGATGCTTTAAACTTCAAGAATCACTGCTAAATATATATATATATACACACACACACATTACAAACAGTATTTTTTGCAATTTTTGCTGGGGATGGAGGGAGTCGGTATTATTCAAACAGACTTCTTATAAATGTACTGTAACATTAATGAGCTAGCCATAAATGATATGCTGGTGGTTTCAGTTGTAATAGTTATGTAGTCCTGTGCTGGAAGATGGGGGAATACTCTCACATTTCCCGTCAGCATTTTAATTACCCTCGTTCCTCCGCCTTGCATGTACAACCAGTAGTGGAGACTCCAGAGACAACACTCCAGATCAGAGCTCTCAGCAAGTCTAAAAGCACGAGTGTGATGTTGAATAGAATGATGGGCAAAAATAAATGGGAACACACAAAATTGCTCATATATGGTTATCCTTATCTAGTACAGTTCAGGGACATGAAGCTAAAATTGGAGTGCAGTTGTTGCTTAGCGCTCTTGGATAACCAAAGGTTTCAATAGGCCCAGAATTGTGACGTCAGGAAGAAAACATTTAGAGTTGGAAGTAAGAATCATTGCCTGAAAGATGAAACACTTTATAATATGCTTGATAACAATGTGATTCAAACAATTGCAATATCTGTGTGGTTGTAGTTCAGAACCCTTCCAGTTTCTTTTTGTTTTGATGTTTCTTCCAACATCACAGTGGGAAGGAATTTTTCTTGCCCGACAATTGCATCACTATCTCAAGCAAATTAAGTGAAGTCGATCTTGTTTTGTCCTTTCAAGGAGCTTGTTGTGCCACAGGGTGGAGTGAGATGAGGAAAACCCAGCCACTGTCAGTTTGTGAGTTCAGTTGCAGATTAAAGAGACCACCGTGCTCCATCTATTTAATGTGTAGAGTGGCATCAATCACCTCTCTGCCCATCCCCATGTGGTCTTGTCAATATCTCAAACATTGCTACCATCCCAAGCAAAGCTTGGTACAAGTAACGTGCTGACATTACCAGCAGTTAGTTTGGATATGACACCGGCCATGACCTTACCACTGCTGCAACATGTGATCTTTCTAGTTCTGGTCTTTTACATCTGGCATCGTTGTCAGGATTAGAGTTAGTGTCACAGAAAATGTTACTCAGAGTTAGATCGTCCTTACGGTCTGTAAATCATGCAGAGGAAACATAGCTACACCACTTTTCCCACAAGGTTTACAAGTACTGTTGAAATTTCAAAAAGGTGCTACATTCCTTCTTTCCTTTTATTTTATATATAATTTTGATGATATGTGCAGCTTTTTTTATAACCTCTGGTCTGTCTTATTTTTTATTTAAACTCTTTCGTGTTAGAAAGGAACTCTGCAATGTTGAACATAGAAGTTTGCTTACCTGAGGAGCGACTGGATGGAAATCCTATGCGAGTTGGTGTCGGCAGTCTGTAGCTTGGGATATTACAGCTAGATGGAACCACTTTGTTTGAACATGCTTGAGACCTGTTGAAGTCCACCCACGGATAAACCTAGGAAAGGAAAATTGTACGTTTGTAAAAGCTGTTCTTTTAAATACACATCCCCAGCATTCGGAAGAGAGTATCCCACATTATATTAAACCTTAAACTAATTAGAAAAAAAGATTGAATGAATGCAAGTTTTATTATTGGTGGGAAGCAGTGAGATATTTAACATGATATGAATCAAAGTCATTCCAAATATATTTCATGTCAGAATTGAAGATCTTATTAAGAAAGGGTTATTCTTCTCTGGTCCCTGCTCTAGTATAAAGAGCTACCCCTCTCCATCCAAAGAGTAAGTAGCAGCAGGCATGTCAACCGTTCAAGATTGCCATAGTATAGTTGCCATAGTTTTGCACACAGAGTGGTGGGCCTATGGAACGAGCTGCAAAAATCACAGTGCCGAAAGAAAAAACAAACGAGGTAGTTCCAAAAGTTCTCATATCTCATAGTGTCAAACACCATGAAAAAAAAACCCCTTCAGCCAAACTTGTCCATGCTGAACAAGATGCCACATCTAAGCTAGTCCCACGTTCTGATTTCTCAAGCACAAATGAGACGTAGGGGGATCAGAATCGATGTCTGCATGTAGAAGAGCTATAGAGATGATCCCAAAGAACCATGCCCTGTAATTAGGAGGATGCTTAAAGTGAGGAAAATCATCTGGGTTTACAAACTATGGCTACTTGCAATTGCTGGACGATAGTGTCTTCATTGTGTTGGTTTGTTTTTAATCATATCCTCTGGAACTGATTCACTGTGTTGATTAACCTGACTGGATATAAACCAGGCAGACATCTCTTCCCCAAATTTGATCAAAGAAACAAGGATCAGAGCCGTCGGAGAGATGTTTATAACCTGCTGCACCAACATCTGCATTAGAACATTATGAAGTATTAACTTGCCCGTTGTTTGCATAGTGTATTTCTTATTTTCATTGTTGTTACTGTTGTAGGCTTAGACTGTATTTCTTTTACCTTGTCCTGAACTACCTTATTGAAGACACAAGTCAAAATATGTACACTCCTTACCCACCTATCATAATATGATTTCATTTATTATAGTTTTGTTTGTACCTAACACCATTTCTGGATTTAATGTCAATAAATTTTCCAAAATTTATAACTGTCTAACTTCTGTTATTAAATATGAAAGTGCCATTTTCTTATGTTTTAAATTTACTATTCTCAGACATCATACTTAATTGTTATGATATCCCTTAGAGAATGACATAAGGGTTAGGTTTATTATTGTCATGTGCACCGAGGTCCAGTGAAAAGCTTTATTCTGCATGCTATCCAATCAGATCAGATATACCACACATAAATACAATCGTCAAACTCAAGTACAATAGGTAGAGCAAAGGGGAAGATACAGAGTGCAGGATATAGTTCTCAGCATTGTAGCGCGTCAGTTCCAGAGATAAAGTCCCATGTATGCAATGGGGTAGAGGTGAATCGGACAGTACCCAAGCTTATGGAAGGACCCTTCAGAAGCCTGATAAAAGAGGGGAAGAATCTGTTCCTGAGTCTGGTGGTGTGCACTTTCAAGCTTCAACTAATATGAGCAAAGATATAAATTAATACTGCTGTAAATATCACAGGCCACTTGTACTAAACGCTGTTGGAGCAAGACCATTACCCTGACATTCTGTATTACTGGAGTAACTCAACAGGTCAGGCAGCATCTCTGAATGAATGAATACTTTATTGTCACGTGACCCTAGGTATGCAAAGAGTTGCCACATAAAGGGCGCTGACAAAGTTACAAAGCACCGCGCCAAATCCTCCATTGTTCTCCCTTCACCTATACCCCCCACGCCAGGCAGGGGTGCAGTGCTGCCGGAGCTCACTGGAGCACCGCTCCGGCACCTCTGGTCTGAAGAAAGGTCTCGATCCGCAACATCACCCATTCCTTCACTCCAGAGATCCCGCTGAGTTACTCCAGCATTCTGTGTCTATCTTCGATGTTAAATCAGCATCTGCGGTTTCTTCTGACACATAACTTGCAGACAGGCCGCGGCTGTGGACTGGGAACGCGGCCGGAGGCCTTTATCGCGAGGCCTCCCAGATCGTCGTGTAGAAGCCCAGCCGGGGCCTCGCGGGTAGAAGCCCGGGTCGGGCGAAGCGGCCGATGGAGCCCGCGGCTGGGGCCCGGGTCGACACCACAGAGACGTGAAGTGGGGCGTCGAGAGCAGTGAGGCCTCGGCAGCGGTGAAGCCTCGCGACGATGGGGTGGCGGCGATGCCTCGCGGGTTGACCCACAGTCGATGAGAGCGTGGAGGACTGCTGTGAGGGGAGGGAGGGGAAGAACAGTGGGGGATCGCTGAGGGGGGGTGGGGGGGGACAAAAGGAGAAGCCGCCGTGCTTTGTAACTCATTTTTTGTGCACTGATTCAAATTTGAGATTAAAATGCATTAAAAGCTAAGATGCTGGAAATATGAAATAAAAATGTGAAAAATGCTGGAAACACCCAATCGGACAGGCAGTATTATAATGAGAAACGCTTAGTGTTTCAGACCCGTTATGTGATTTATGCCCTCGGGGTCAATGCAATTTTAATGCCACCTGGCATTATTTGAACTTTCATACTTTGCTTATGAACGAAGTTGGTTGTTGTTTGTCGTCATAAGAAATGCAAAGTTTACAACAAATCCTATTTTGAAAACATTCCCTTTGAGCACCACTCCATGAACCGTAATTGAATAAACCAAAATAAACAGCGGGGAATTTAACAGCGGCCGCATATTAAATAAAGGGGATTTTAGGGAAGCGAAGGCTGGGGTAGATAAGATAATAATTTATGTAAAGATTCAACCTTCTTTAACTTCTTATATATCTAAAAACTAACCAGGACTTGTACTGGTCTTCTAACCATGTAATGCCCCACGTGTGAGGATATTGTGAGTATCGACAGCTACACTTCCAGTCCAAACATTTCTGCGAGAGAAACGACACGAGGCAGAGTTGCCAACCGACCGCTTTTGATACTAATATTCTGCGATATTCGCGGCTTTAGCAATAGCTCATTAGACGTCGTTTTTTCATACTTAGTTGAGTTGGTTCCAATTTAGGTGGCTAAAATGCAAAAAAACGTATTTGCTTTATTTCGGTAAATTCAGTTACTTTTATAACTGCAGCTTAGCAACACTGCTAAACGTTGCGGGCCCTGCTGTCTGCTCTGAGTCAGTCGCATTAGTAAGGCTACATCTGTGGTAGTCCGTGCCACTCCATAGATTACTCTCTAATACTAAGGTTCATTTTTCTCACTACCAACCCTATGGCTTCTAAGCAAACAACGTTAACTTCTTTCTTTCGTAAACAAGCTGAGGAGTGTAACAAGAATAACGTACAAGAGGCTACAAATAGTCAAAGTGGCAACAGCTGTGTTTCGCCTGCTTCTAGTTCAAATTTTCTAACTGGGTCCAAATGTGGTTCTGAAAGTAATGATGTTTCGAAGTCAGGCTTGTCTCTCTGTTCAGGTGTTTGGACTGAACAAATGTGGAAGAAAAAGAAAGAAACTTATCCCTGGTTAGACTTCAAGAATGATAAACCTGGGTGTAAAGTACAGGGTATGTGCAAACATAAGCAATCTAACACTTTTCACTTCTGAAGGTTTGAGGCTGTCAAATGAATGGCAAATGTGCCAAATATCCTATTATGGAGCCGATCGAAGTACACACTTGAAATCTCTCAGAAAAAGCATTGTTGATCACAAACTATCAAAAGCTCACACTACTGCTCCACGTGTTGAAAATAAAGCTAGTGAAGATGCTCTTGGAAAATTATGTGACACCATGCATGAATGCTTCGCATCTAAAGGCAACTTGTTCAATTTTTATTTTGCATATTATTTAGCTCAGAATGACAGACCGTACTCTGATCACTTTGGCTTCCTGGAACTTCAAAACAAAAATGGTATTGACATTGGAATTGGACTGCATCTCCGCACTAGTGCTACAGAGATCATTAACCACATAGCCGTTGATATGGAAAAAAAAAATTGCCAGCATATCAGGCAGATAAATGGCAAAATGTCTGTTCTCATTGATGAAACACAAGCCTGAATAGCAAGACTTCCCTAATAGTTTATTTGAAATGTCAAAGTGATAATGAAGGTGATCCCCAAGGACTTAAGTTAATAAAGTTCATTTTCAAACCAATGTAACTAAGAGAAGGATTAGGAACAAATATGGATACTTTCACAAGGTCACTACTGTGGCATTCAAGAGACTGGATACACTGATGGATATGGAGTAATATGGGTTAAGTGCAGGCAGATGAGACTTGGTCTTAGTATCATGTTCAGCACAGACATTGTGGGCCGAAGAGTACTGTTCTATGCTCCCTGATGTGCCTGGATTCAGTCTGAAGAAGTCCTGACCCAAAATGTCGTCTGTCCATTTCCTCCACAGATGTTGTCTGACACACTGAGTTTATCCGGCGCTCTGGTTTTAGTTTCTGATCCAATAATTAGTTTAGTTTAGTTTAGAGATATAGCACGGAAACAGGCCCTTCGGCCCACCGAATCTGTACTGACCAGTGATCATACTAACACGATCATACACGCACTTGGGACAATTTACATTTCTACCAAGTCAATTAACCTACAAACCTGGACGTCTTTGGAGTGTGGGAGGAAACTGAAGATCTCGGAGAAAACCCGTGCAGGTCATGGGGAGAACGTACAAACTCCGTACAGACAGCACCCGTAGTCAGGATTAAACCCGGGTCTCTGGCGTGTAAAGCAGTAGCTCTACCGCTGTGCCACCGTGTATTCCAAAAGTGAACGAAGACCCAATGTCAGGAAATTCTCTTTTTATTAAGTGATTGAACTTGAACTCTGGAACTGAAACAAATAAAGAGAGTGACTGGGGTATTATTGATTGCTCTGACTGGGATGATCTAAGATGGGAGAAATGATTTTTCCCATGCATTTACCGTGAGCTTGGACGTGGAGTTGAATCTTCATTGTGTGCGTGGGACAGGAACCATTCTGTTCTACGCTCCCTGATGTGCCTGGATTCAGTCTGAAGAAGTCCTGACCCAAAATGGCGTCTGTCCATTTCCTCCGCAGATGTTGTCTGACACACTGAGTTCATCCAGCACTCTATTTTTTGTTTCTGATCCAATCATTAGTTTAGTTTAGAGATACAGCACAGAAACAGGCCCTTCGGCCCACCGAGTCCACGCCAACCAGCGATCCCCGCACACTACACTATCCTACACACACTTGGGGATAATCTCCCCTTTTACCTGGGGGTTGCTGTTAACGTGGAGCATTGTATGTCGCAAGACATTTTGTTTGATGTTTTCCGGTTGGTGCGTATGCCCAGGTGTACCACACAATTCACAATTCACCCCTCCCTTTCTCAGTCATCTCCACAAAATCCTCAGACTCTCCAAAGGGCAGTAATGGAGGCAGATCGTATCTGAAAAATATATATTGTGGGTATCTATGCAAGCGGCATCTCTTTCCATGCTGTGTGGAACTCCAAAGACGTACAGGTTTTTAGGTTAATTGGCTTGGTGTAAATGTTAAAAAAATGTCCTGAGTGTGTGTAGGATAGTGTTAATGTGTGGGGATCGTTGGTCAGTGTGGACTTGGAGGGCCGAAGGGCCTGTTTCCGCTCTGTATCTCTAAACTAAACTGCAGCTCCTTCCTACACATTGTCTTGATAAGCATATCAAATTATAAATGGAGTTAACATAAAAATGAAATCCTGGGAAAATTAATCGAATAAAGAAATGAATTAAAGTTAAAATCCCACAGCATCTATATCGATTTTTAAAAATTGATTTCAGGCTGATTGATTGTTTGTTTAATGCCAGGAACTCCTTTAAAATGCCAGGATAACTAGTGTCAACTGGTGAATAGCGTATTTCTCATCTTTGATGACGTAGATGACATTAAGAAAAGCTAAAACAAAGTGTTTAAGTTTAAAGCACATATATTGATTAGCTGCATTGTGGAAAAATGAGGAAAGGTAATCTACGGCTTGAGCCAGCATTGTAGGTCTGCAGCTTGCTTCCTGCCCAAGGTAGAAAAACTTGACCTTGAAGAAAACGCCACCAAAATAAACCAATTCACACTAGTTCTGTGTTCTCTTTGAATAATGGTGCCAAGAATGGTGCCAGCTTGTGTCATGTATACAAAAGGAATTTCACTGAGCAGTTGTATATGTAACAAATAACGCACCATTGCACCAGCATTGTACCAATATACTATTGTACATTGTACCATTATCCCACTTTCTCATCCACTTCCCTCACACCAGGTGCAATTTACAGAGGCCAATTACCCAACAAACCCGCACGTTTGGATGTGGGAGGAAACCGGAGCACCCGCACGAAGCCCACTCTGTCACAGGGAGATCGTCATTCAAGGGAGAGCTAGATAAAGCTCTTAAGGATAGCGGAGTCAGGGGGTATGGGGAGAAGGCAGGAACGGGGTACTGATTGAGAATGATCAGCCATGATCACATTGAATGGTGGTGCTGGCTCGAAGGGCCGAATGGCCTCCTCCTGCACCTATTGTCAGTGTTGCAGTGCTAATGTTTTAGGTGCCGGAGCTGTCAAACTGGGGCGTCATTTCAGGTTTTGCTTGGGGGTGGGGGGGCAAGCTAGTCTCCCAAGAGGGTCAAAAAAGATTATAGCCTATCACTACATCCCAGTGTATAACTAGTACAATAAAACATATAAAACTTTATTTAACAATGTGACAAAATATTGCACGGTTGCACTCACTAATTATCATGAAATATAATTATCAAGCAAGTAAAGAAAAAGACGATCGTCATGTATTTTACCAATTTACAAGTAATTACCTACTTCCCAAATGCCACCAATGAGAAGTTTCACAATAACTTCCACAAAGGGTCAGGCGTAATATGTCTTCCGGGGTCTGAAGCAACTCTTGTCCTGGTATCTTCTGCTGATCTGTCGTACCGCAGCCATGATGTGACGTATGGCTCAGGTTTTCACTGAACCAGAGGAGGTCCGTGTAGTTTAACAAACATAAGTGCTGAAACATGATTTATGAGAATTCATGGGCGTATTGGTGTTTTTATCAAGTTCATGTGACTGAATCCCCTCTCACACTCAGCAGTACTAATAGGAATAACTTGTGAACAACTCAGTAATGGGTGTATATCTTGGGGGATGTGGTGTCCACAATCCTCCACATAATCTCGGAAGGCATTTATTACAGAGGAAGAAGAAAGCTCAAACCTCTTTCAGAGAGATGATATTGCAGCTTCTCCATAACTGTTCGAAACGAGCTAGCTAACCACCTGGTGCCCAGAACACGGCCTATATTGCAAATTTGTTGTTCTAGTTGAGAGGCACATTCAGACAGTTCCTTTTGATCTAGAGGTGATCTACTGTAAACAGAGTACAATTTGTCCATAAATGATTGAAAATGATTAATTCCATTGACTTTGCTCACCGAATCACCTACTGCAAGTTCTAACCTGTGATTAAGACAGTGCCAAATTATCACATCAGGGTAATGTTCCTTAAGAATTGTAGCAACACCAGATTTGACACCAAGCATTAGGCTCGCCCCATCACTAGCAAATGCTACAAGGTTCTGTTTCAAGTAAGAGTCATCAAACCCATGGTTACTGAGACAGTTCAATAGATGCTTAGCAATAGTCGCAGCTTTCTGATCAGGCAGTTCAATTCGATCTAGAAACATAAAATAGGGATCACCTTCATTATCACTTTCGCATTTCAAATAAACTATTAGGGCGGTCTTGCTGCTCAGGCTTGTTATTTTATCAATGAGAACAGAAATTTTGCCATTAATCTGCTTGATATGCTGGCAAACTTTCTTTTTCACATTAATGGCTATGTAGTTAATAATCTCTGTAGCACTAGTGTGGGAATGCAGTCCAATTCCAATGTCAATACCATTTTTGTTTTGAAGGTCCAGAAAGCCAAAGTGATCACATAACTTTCCAAGAGCATCTTCACTAGCTTTAATTTCAACACGTGGAGCAGTAGTGTGAGCTTTTGATAGTTTGTGATCAACAATGTTTTTTTCTGAGAGATTTCAAGCGTGTACTTTGATTGGCTCCATAATAGGATATTTGGTACATTTGCCATTCATTTGACAGCCTCAAACCCTCAGAAGTGAAAAGTGTCAGATTGCTTATGTTTGCACATACCCTGTACTTTACACCCAGGTTTATCATTCTTGAAGTCTAACCAGGGATAAGTTTCTTTCTTTTTCTTCCACATTTCTTCAGTCCAAACACCTGAACAGGGATACAAGCCTAACTTCGAAACATCATTACTTTCAGAACCACATTTGGACCTGGTTAGAAAATTTGAACTAGAAGCAGGCGAAACACAGCTGTTGTCACTTTTACTGTTTTCATTCTCTTGTACATTATTCTTGTTACACTCCTCAGCGTGTTTATGAAGATAGACACAGAATGCTGGAGTAACTCAACGGGATCTCTGGAGCGAAGGAATGGGTGATGTTTCGGATTGAGACCTTTCTTCAGACCAGAGGTGCCGGAGCGGTGCTCCAGGGAGTTCCGGCACCACTGCACCCCTGGAGATCGTTCAAATTCCATACAGACAGCATCTGAGATCGGGATCGTATCCGCGTCTCTGCTGTTGTGAGGCAGCAGCTCTGCCAGCTGCACCACTGTGCCATGCAATTAATTACTTGAAAAATGAGAACATCTTTGAATTTGAGAGAAATTCTGAGCAATCGGAGGAAGACAAAGTGATCCTAGAGTCATACAGCATGGAAACAGGCCCTTTGGCCCATCGTCCAGGCGGACCAAAATGCCCCATATAAGCTCGCCCCATATTCCCACATTTGCCCTATACCTCTAAACCTTTCTTATCCATGTACCTGCCCAAATGTTTTTTAAATGTGATTAATTTTTAAAATTTTGTTATTGTGGTCACAGAACAAATATGAAAGCTCAGCACAGACTACACCGCTTTGGGGATTGAACCTGTTTCACTGGAGAAGAGAGGCTGTGACATCATACTAAGTACAAATTAAAAATTCAGTGCGAGGATAGTTAGAGTCTTCGTTCCTCACACACAGTCTCACTTCACAGCACCATGTCCAGGGAATGAAATGGAAATCAGCAGTACAGTTCAAAACCTTTTCATGCATTATAATGCAATTAGACTCGCTTTCAATCTACTATACCAGTAGCACACTGAATATATTCTTTCACATCACATGCACACTAGGCTGTAAGCAGTGGAATTTTACTGTGGACTGCACATGTGACCTGGCTAATCTGACTCATTTCCCTTTTGGAAGCACATGAATGTGATTTTGTTTTAAATAAAAGATAAGCACTGCCTGTGAGTCACTAAAAACAAAGCTTATAACAAAAAGTGTCATTTTAGGAGGACACAACCACCAAAATCGCAAATCACAAGAAAAAAGGACATTTGTGACGTAAGGAACTGCAGTTGCTGATTTACAAAAATGACACAAAGTGCTGGAGAACTCAGCGGGTCAGAAACCATCTCTGGATAACATGGACAGGTGATGTTTCTGGTTGGGACCCTTCTTTAGACTGATTGTGGTAGCAGGGGAGAAGGCTAAAAACGAGATGGGGCGGGACAAAGCCTGGCGAGTGATAGGTGGAAACAGGTGTTTGGGGGTTTTTGGTAGTTAGATGGTCAGACAAAGGCTGGAGTTGAAAAGTAAAAAGGTCTAAGATAATGACAGAAGAGGGGTGAATTGTGCAGCCAAATTCACCAGAAATACAGAAATACATGATTACCAGAAACACGGAAATACATGATTACAATCCAGCCATTTACAGTGTAAGAAACATAATGAGGGAATATCGTTAAGTACAAGGTAAAGCCAGCAAAGTCCGATCAAGGATAGTCCAAGGATCACCAATGAGGTAACTAATAGTTCAGCACAGGTTGTGGTCGGATGATTCAGTTGCATGATAACAGCTGGGAAGAAACTGTCCCTGAATCTGGAGGTGTGTGTTTTCTCACTTCCATACCTTTTGCCTGATGGGAGTGGGGAGACGAGCAAGTGGTCAGGGTGCGACTCATCCTTGATTATGTTGCTGGTTTTGCCAAGGCAACGTGAGGTATAAGTGGAGTCAATAGAAGGGAGGTTGGTTTGCGTGATGGTCTGGGCTGCGTCCGCAATTCGCTGCAATTTCTTGCGGTCTTGGATAGAACTATTCCCAAACCAAGCTGTGATGCATCCTGATTATAATGTTTTCTATGGTGTATCTGTAGAAGTTGGTGAGAGTTGTAGGGAACATGCCAAACCTCCTAAGCCTTCTTAAGAAGCGGAGGCGTTTGTGTGCTTTCTTGGCCATTGCTTCAATATGGGTGGTCCAGGAGAAGTTGTTGGTGATGTTTACTTCTAGAAATTTGAAGTTTTCAACCAACTCTACTTCAAGCCATCAATGCACTGGGGTGTGTTTACCATTTCACTTCCTGAAGTCGATCACTACCTCCTTTGTCTTGCTGACATTGCGAGAAAGGTTGATGTCTCAACATCAGGACACGAGGTTCACGATCTCCATCCTGTAGTCCATCTTATTTGATATCCGGCCCACTATGGTGGTGCCGTCTGCGAATTAAATTTTTTAATTAGATTTGTACATGGCTGCACAGTCGTGGGTGTACAAGGAGTAAAGAAGGGGGCTGAGAACGCATCCTTGCAGAGCACCAGTGTTGAGGATTATCGTGGAGGATGATTTGTCCTCTATCCTCACTGATTGGGGTCTGTTGGTCAGGAAGTTAAGGATCCAGTTGTAGAGATGTGTGCTGACACCAAGTCCCGTGAGTTTGATGATGAGCTTGGATGGTGTCAGTGAGTGGATCGAGCTCAGCCTGCGGCAGCTGCACTGAGCATCGGTGGAAGCCGATGACATTGCACAAATTCTGGCCTAGTCCGATCTGCCTGCGTTTGGCCCATATCCCTCAAAACCCTTCCTATCCATATTTATATCCAATGTTACAAGACAAACCACTCTGTGAGTATAATGTGACATTTTCAGGTGCTTTTTAAGGCCATCAAGATTGAATAACTGATCAAACTAACACTGATCCGATTCACAGATGCCCTTTGATAAAAGGAATCTGCAACCTGACCCAGTTTGGCCTGTGTGCTGCTCGGGTAATTGTAACCCCCACCAATGTAATTGCTTTTTGCACCGAGGAGTCCCCTGTAACCTGTTTCTCTCGCGGTTCACAGACTCGCCAGCCGCCTGCCACTTCTGCGGGCTGGAGGAGTCTGTGTTCCACGTGTATATGGAGTGTGTGAGGTTGCAGCCCCTGTTTCAATATCTAAAGGGGCTGCTCCTCGCCTTCTGGCTGCACTTCTCACCCACCATCCTCATCTTTGGACACCCTGTGCGTAGGGGAGAGGGTGGGGCCGAAGATGTCCTGGTTGGGTTGCTCCTGAGCCTGGCCAAGCTGGCCATCCGCGACTCACGGTGCAAGGCGGAAGAGGGCTCTGCCCGAGCCAGCTGCCTACCCCTTTCCGGGGTTACGTCCGTGCCCAGGTGGGGTTAGGGAGGGATTTCGCGCTATCCACGGGCACCCTGGAGGATTTCCGGGACCGGTGGGCACCGCGGGGGATTGGATGCATCCTGGATAGGGATTGTAATATAACTGTATAATAGTTTCATTTGGTATATTTGTATTGTATTCTGGTGGTGGGTTCTGTTTTCTTTTATTGCATTGTAAATATTGTTTTTAAATAATTGAATACATTTTTTGATTTAAAAAAAAATGTAATTGCTTCTTAAATAGCTGAGAAAACCACTTGTTGGAATATAACATAAAATTTACAACACAGAAAAAGGCTGTTCAGCAGAATATGTAAAAGAGGTGTGTCTAGCAGATTCAACTCTTCCAGAACACATCGAAGTTTCTTAAAGAAATATGATGACCTGGCTCTATGATCTATTTGGGCAGTGAATTCGTACCTCTGGTCACCTTTCAGACGAAAAAGAAATCCTCATCTTACCTTCTACCAACTATATTAAGCCTATGGTGACTAGTTTTTGGCTTGTCACCTGTCCTATTTACCCTATCCAGACAAAATCATAATTTTAACATGGAGACACAAGGAACTGCTGATGCTGGAATCTTGAGTGAAACACAAAGTGCTGGAGGAACTCAGCGGGTCGGGCAGCATCTGTGGGAGGGAAAGGTATAAACGGGACCATTCTTCAGACTGTCAAATTCTCGTTAAAACTAAATTTTTTAATAACTTCAACAAGCACAATTGAGGCTCCCCTGAGCCTCTAGAGAAAACAATTCCAGCCTGCCCAATTATCCTTACCACTAATTTTTTCAACTCCTGGCAACATCCTGAAATGTCTGTCTGCACTCTCGCCCAATACAATCACATAGTTTCTATAATATGATGAATTGTACAGTGGTCAAGCTGTGTCCTAATTAGTGCTGCCAGTTCCTGCATAACCTCCCTGTTCTTATATTCTCCGCCTTAGATTATAAAAGGAGCCCTTTATAAGCACTTAATTAGTCTGTCCTGTTATCTTTCAGGATCTGAGGACAGACATGTCAATGGTCCTCTGCACCTCTCAGCGTCTTCTCATTAGTGCATTCTGTTGCCTCGCTGCACTCCACAAATGTATCACCTCACACCTATTTGATTTAAATTCCATTTGCCAATTTCTTCCAAAATAACCACGTACATGTTCCTGCAAGTAAAAACTTTAATCTTCACTGTCATTGTTGTATCATTTATCTATGGTGTTTTTAAGCTTGCCAGTCTTTAACATTTACCACAAAGACACGGAGGTTGAGGCCTGTGGAAGCCTCCAGATGGGTGCCTGGAACACGCTGCCAGGGGTGGTGGTGGAGGTAGATACAATATTGGTGTTATATGTATCACTTATATGAATAGGGGATAGAGGGATATGGATCACGTGCAAGCAGGAGAGATTAGTTCAACTTGGCATTAAGTTCAGCATGGACATTGTAACCGAAGGACATGTTCCTGCGCTGTACTGTTCTATGTTCTGTGACGTTACTGGCAAAGTACATCTCAACAGCATCTCCTCATGGGAGTGGCCCACCTGCTCTCCAACAAGTTCTGCTTTGTAACATGTCTTTAAGTCTGATTCTTTGACATAGCTGAATGATCTCTCCTTTAGCCAGAAACATGGGATTTACTGCCATTGCCTGGATTTTGATGGTAAAGAGCATCAAGACAACAGCCAAGCTCACTTTTCTTTGCAAACCACAACACTTACTTGAACGTCATCGATGGTAAGAAAGTGGAAGAGGTTGAGTGCTTCATGTTCCTTGACAAAAGTAGTTGTGGACCAACCACTTTCAAACGACAGCCAAGAAGGCACATCAACGTCTCTACTTCCTCAGGAGACTGAGGAAATCCAACATGTCCCCAATGACTCGTGGAAACGTCTCCAGATGCACCATGGAAACCATAATATCCGGTTGTATCACAGTTTGATTTGGGAGTAGCACTGCCCAAGATTGCAAGGAATTGCAGAGAGTTGTAGATGTAGCCCAGTCCATCACACAGACCAGACCTCCCACTACTACCTCCATCTACACCTCATGCTGCTTCAGAAAAGCAGCGACATATTCAAAGACATGTCCCTCACTCCTTCTTCCCCTGCTTCCGTTGGGCAAACAATACAGAAGCTTGAAAGTGCGCACCACCAGTCTCAGGAACAGCTTCTTCCCCTCTGTTATCAGGCTTCTGAACAGTCCTTCCATAAGCTAGGATACCGTCCGATTCACCTCTACTCCATTGCGGATATTGAACTTTATCTCTGGAACAGGTGCACTACAAAGCTGAGAACTATATTCTGTGCTCTGTATCTTCCCCTTCGCTCTATCTATCGTACTTAAGTTTGGCTTAATTGTATTTTCAGTTTAGTTTAATTTAGAGATACAGCATGGAAACAGGCCCTTCAACCCACCAAGTCAACCTCAGATCACCTGTTCACACTAGTTCTATGTGTGGGAAGGAACTGCAGATGCTGGTTTAAACCAAAGATAGACACAAAAAGCTGGAGTAACTCAGACAGTATCTCTAGAGACAAGGAATGGGTGATGTTTCGGATCGAGACCCTTCTTCAGACTGGTTAGGGATAAGGGAAATGAGAGATATGGACGATGATGTGGAGAGATAAAGAACAATGAATGAAAGATATGCAAAAAAGTAACGATGATAAAGGAAACAAGCCATTGTTAGCTGTTTGTAGGGTGAAAACGAGAAGCTGGTGTGACTTGGGTGGGGGAGGGACAGAGAGAGAGGGAATGCCAGGGCTACCTGAAATGAGAGAAATCAATATTCATACCACTGGGCTGTAAGCTGCCCAAGCGAAATATGAGATGCTGTTCCTCCAATTTGCGTTTAGCCTCACTCTGACAATGGAGGAGACCAAGGACAGAAAGGTCTGTGTAGGAATGGGAAGGGGAATTAAATTGTCTGGCAACTGGGAGATCAGGTAGGTTCAGGCGGGCTGAGCGAAGGTGTTCCATGAAACGATCGTCAAGTCTATGTTTGGTCTCGCCAATGTATAAGAGTCCACATCATGAACAACGGATACAGTAGATGAGGTTGGAGGAGGTGTAAGTGAACCTCTGCCTAACCTCAAAGGACTGTCGGGGTCCCTGGACAGAGTTGAGGGAGGAGGTATAGGGCCATTCTTTGGAAAGTGAACCAAAACATCACACACGTGACCAGACGTCATCACATAAATAAATAAATTAAAAAATTCTTATAAGATACTAATTCATTGCTATTTTCCTACCTACAGAACTACAATGCATGCCTGTTAAAGGCAGCTTTTTAAAATTCACAGAGTTTATAAGATAAAACTGAGATGAAAATAATGCTTCAGTGTGGAGTCACACACGTGACCAGTCATATTTATTTATATTTTTCATATTTCAGATACAGCGCGGAAACAGGCCTTTTCGGCCCACCAAGTCCGCGCCGCCCAGCGATCCCCGCACACTAACACTATTAACACTATCCTACACACACTAGGGACAATTTTTACATTTACCCAGTCAATTAACCTACATATAAAAATTTCACTTGATAAACTTCAACATATATAAGTCATATATACAGTACAAAACAATATACCCATAATACTTTCAGAATTAGAAGAGATGTATTCCACAATTGTTCACATTTTTGGTCACACACGTGACTAAGAATGGCCCTATAACGACAGCTGTTGCATCTTCTGCGGTTGCAGGGGAAGGTACCTGGGGAGGGGGTGGTTTGGGAGCGAAGGGATGAGTTAACCAAGGAGTTGCGGAGGGAACGGTCTCTGCGGAAGGCGGAAAGGGGTGTAGATGGGAAAATGTGGCTAGTGGTGTGATACCGTTGGAGGTGGCAGAAACTTCGGAGGATTATGTGTTGTACTAGTTCTACTACTTTCTCATCCACTCCCTGCACACTAGGGGACAATTTACAGAAGGACAATTAACCTACAAACCCACACGTCTTTGGGAGGAAACCGGAGGACCCAGTGGAAACCCACGTGTTCACAGGGAGAATGTGCAAACTCCATACAGACAGCACCCGAGGTCAAGATCGAACCTGGTTCTCTGTTGCTGTGGCAGCAGCTCTACCATCTATACCACTGTGCCGGCCTTATATTTATGTATAGTGTTGACTGGATAATATGCAAAGTAAAGGTTTTCACTGTACCAAGGTACATGTAACAATAATTAACCTGACCCCTCTCTACCGTCTAAACTCAACCTAACCTAAACTTTTTCAGTCAGATAATTGTAAATCTGTGGAATTCTCTGCCTCAGAAGACAGTGGAGGCCAATTCTCTGAATGCATTCAAGAGAGAGCTAGATAGAGCTCTAAAGGGTAGCGGAGTCAGGGGGTATGGGGAGAAGGCAGGAACGGGGTACTGATTGAGAATGATCAGCCATGATCACATTGAATGGCGGTGCTGGCTCGAAGGGCCAAATGGCCTACTCCTGCACCTATTGTCTATTGTCTATTGTCTAAACTTGCAAACTCTTGTTTTGTTCCACTACCACCTGCTTCTGCTGTGCTGCTTGCAACATGTTGCCACAGGCAGGCGCCATCTTTGGCGCCCAGTTCAGTCCATCACAGGTTCTGACCACCCCACCATCAAAGGGATTTGCCGGAGTCTCAAAAAGGCAGCCAATATCATCAGAGACCCACACCATCCTGGCCACACGCTCATTTCAACCCTGCCATCTGGAAGAAGGTACTTGAGCCTGAAAACTCTAACGTCCAGGTTCAGGAACAGTTTGTTCCCGACAGCCATCAGGTTATTAAACACTACAACCACAAATAAGCTCGGAACTACATAGACTATTATTGTATAGGAAGGAACTGCAGATACTGGTTTACACCAAAGATAGACACAAAATGCTGGAGTAACAGTGGGACAGACAGCATACCAGGATAGAACGAATGGGTGACGTTTCGGGTCGAGACCCTTCTGCAGACTGAGAGCCAGGGGAGAAGGAGACACAGAGATAAGGAAGGGCGGGGTGTGAAAACGAGACATCAAAAGAGATGAGATCAAGGAAAATGCAGAATAGATCATTGTTAGCTAGGAGAGGGTGACAACAAAGCAAGCAGAGATAAAATGTAATCAGGGGGACAGTTAGACTGGTCGGAGAACTGGGAAGGGGGAGGGATGGAGAGGGAGGGGAAGCAAGGGCTACTTGATGTTAGAGAAGTCAATGTTCATACCACTGGAGCGTAAGCTGCCCAAGCGAAATATGAGATGCTGTTCCTCCAATTTGCATTGGGCCTCACTGACAATGGAGGAGGCCCAGGGTAGAAAGATCAGTGTGGGAATGGGAGGGGGAGTTAATAAAGTGTTTAGCAACCGGGAGATCAGGTAGGTCCAGACAGACTGAGCGGAGGTGTTCAGCAAAACGATCGCCTAGTCTACTTATGGTTTCGCCGATGTATAATAGTCCATATCTCGAGTAACGGATACAGTAGATGAAGTTGGAGGTGCAAAAGAACCTCTGCCTAACCTGAAATGATGTGTTTATCTGTATATATACACGCTGATCTTTTTTTCTATTATATTGTTTATTATATTGTTTACAGTGTACTATGTCTGAACTATTCCAGTCTGAAGAAGGGTCTCGACCTGAAACGTCACCCATTCCTTCTCTCCAGAGAGGCTGCCTGTCCCGCTGAGTTACTCCAGCTTTTTGTGTCAATCCTCGGTTTAAACCAGCATCTGCAGTTCCTTCCTAAACATGTTGTGTGAGAAAACATAGAAAATAAAGAAAATAGGTGCAGGAGGAGGCCATTTGGCCCTTCGAGCCATTCATTGTGATCATGGCTGATCATCCACAATCATAACCCGTGCCTGCCTTCCCCCTATATCACCTGATTCCGCTAGCCCCGAGAGCTCTATCTAACTCTCTTTTAAACTCATCCAGTGAACTGGCTTCTACTGTGGCAGAAAATTCCACAAATTCACAATTCTTTGGGTGAAAAAGTTTTTTCTCATCTCAGTTTTAAATGGCCTTCCCTTTATTCTTAGACTGGCCCCTGGTTCTGGACTCCCCCAACATTGGAAACATTTTTCCTGCATCCAGCTTGTCCAGTCCTTTTATAATTTTATACGTCACTATGTTTCTATAAGATCCCCTCTCATCCTTCTAAATTCCAGTGAATACAAGCCCAGTCTATCCATTCTTTCCTCATATGACAGTCCCGCCATCCCGGGGATTAACCTCGTGAACCTATGCTGCACTGCCTCAATAGCAAGGATGTCCTTCCTCAAATTAGGAAAGCAAAGGATGTCTTTCCTCAAATGCTGCTGCAAGTAAGAATGTCATTGTTATATCTGGGACATATGACAATAAAACACTCCTGCCTCCTGCCTCCTGCCTCCTGCCTCCTGCCTCCTGCCTCCTGCCTCCTGCCTCCTGCCTCCTGCCTCCTGCCTCCTGCCTCCTGCCTCCTGCCTCCTGCCTCCTGCGTCCATCTCACCTGGCAACCAGACCCCATCCTGGAGGATAACCCGGTCGCCAAGGACCGCCTCACGTCGTCAAATGCGTCACCGCGCAGCTCACAATGACCATGACGTCAGCCGCCACCGCGAGCGCGTTCCCCACGTGACCCTTTCCCACACGGGAGGGGGAGCCCCGGAACCTGCACAGCCGTGGTTCAGCCCATGCGAGCTGGAGGCGGGGTATGGACAATTCCGATTCCGGGGCACGGGGCTCGCCCCAGTCCGGACGCTATTCCATTGATAGTTGAGCGTTGCATCTGGTGCCGCTCCCCTGGGCATTGCATTGCAGTTGGGTTTCTATAACCATCCCCCCCCCCCCCCCCCCCATCATATACAACATGTTTGCCTTGCCAGGCTCGGCGATGGATGACTTGGAAAACATGGAAGGGGACAATGTGCTGAACTTGTCCAGGATGAACCTGGAGACGGTGGCTTTGGAGGACATCAGCGAGGAGAAGAAGAAGGAGACTCACCAACTGCTGCTGACACACAACAGGTTCACCGTCTTCCCTGGAAACGTCGCCTACTTGAGCAACCTGTTGTTCCTAGACATTAGCTCCAATGGGCTGGCCCATATCTGCGACCAAATCTTGGGACTGAGCAAACTTAAGACATTGATAGCCAAAAACAACAGGATGGATGAGTTCTCGCTGCCCAAAGATTTCGGAAAGATGAACTTGGAGGTTGTCAACTTCAGTGGCAATCGATTCGAGGAGGTTCCTCCTCAGCTTCTAGAATTGCAAAGACTCAAGTCTCTCTCACTTGGGGGAAACAGGCTTAAAACCATCCCAGCAGAGATAGAGAACTTAACCAGGTAAAGTACTAAAATATTCTGCTGTGTTTTTTTTTCTCCTTTGGGTTTAAAATCCACGAGAAACCGTATCCAATCAACAGATGAAGAGGTAAGGCATGTAAACTGCTTGCATTGCACTCTTAGAACTCGGTTATTATAAAACTGTTTTGAATAAATCCGTTGATAGTCGCACTAGTTGTGGTGAAATTACGAAGCCATTCATTACGTTTGTAAAGTGAAGATTTTCGAGGATGTTGCCATGATTCGAGGCCCTGAGCTCTGGGGAGAGGCTGAGCAGGCGAGAACTTTATTCCGTGGAGCGCAGGAGGCTGAGAAGATGATCTTATGGGGATGTATAAAATCATGCGAGGAATAGACAGGGTGAATGCACATTGTGTTTTTCTCAGGGCGGGGGAATCAAGAACTAGGGGGCACAGGAGTAAAGTTAGAGAGAAAAGATTTACTAGGAACCTGAGGGACAACTTTTTTCACTCTGTCGAACGAGCTGTCAGATGAGGTGGTTGAAGCAGGTACGATAACAACATTTAAAATACACTTGGACAGGTCCATGGATAGGAAATGTTTAGAGGGATATGAACACATGAGACTAACTTAGACAGGTCAGCATCGATTAGTTGGGCTGAAGGGCCTGTTTCTGCAAGACTCTCTGACTCCAATCCGTTGATGGTATCAGGATGTGTTGTTAGATGTGGGTTTAATGAATAACAGTCCAAATCCGTATTACCTGAGATAATAGTCATAAACAGTGAGCGTGTGTAAGATTGGCCGTGAGAAATTTACACTTCTATAATTTGCCATGATTGTCCTTTTGTAGAATAATTTTATTTCCGATCTAACTTGTGACGGATATTGGCGCCAGAGGAACTGGAGATCAACTGTCAGCTCCCACTTGTATGCTGATGACATTTTATCTCTTCCTCTTCCCCTCCCCCTGTCCCATTCCACTCACAAGCCCCCCTCTGACTTTACATTTCACTCTGAAGGTATTTATTCACAAAATGCTGGAGTAACTCAGCAGGTCAGGCAGCATCTCCTGAGATGCTGCCTGACCTGCTGAGTTACTCCAGCATTTTGTGAATAAATACCTTCGATTTGTACCAGCATCTGCAGTTATTTTCTTACATTACATTTCACTCTGCCTCTCCTTATCTGATTCCTTTTAATTTCTGGCCTTTGTCACATACTCCACTCATCTGCCAATCACCCCCGCCCCTCTCTCTCTCACCTTTATCCATATATCACACCATGCCTCCACCTCTCTTTTTGGTAGATTTCTTACGAGGATCAGTGAAAAGCATTGTTTTTCGCATGCTATCCAAATAGATCAAATATATCATACATAAATACAAGCAAGCCAAACTCAAGTACAATAGATAGAACAAAGGGGAAGATACAGAGGGCAGAATATTGTTCTCAGCATTGTAGTGCATAATTTCCAGCCTTTCTCCCCCTATCCAATCAGTCGGAAGAAGAGACCCGGCCCGAAATGTTGGCTGTCCATCCCCTCCACAGATGCTGCCTGACCCGTTGAGTTCCTCCAGCACTTTGTGCTTCGCTTAATATTCTAGCATCTGCAGTCTCTTGTGTCTCCATTGAATGCCGATGACACTCGCCACTATCCTTCATCCTTGGAGCGCAAGAGGATGAGATGTGATCTTATCGAGGTGTATAACTTCATGAGGAATAGATTGGGTAGACCCACAGAGTCCCTTGCCCAGAGTAGGGGAATCAAGAACCAGAGGACATAGGTTTAAAGTGAAGGTAGAAAGATTTAATAGGAATCTGAGGGGTAACTTTTTCACACAAAGTGTCGTGGGTGTATGGAACAAGCTGTCAGAAGAGGTAGTTGAGGCAGGGACGATTGCAACATTTAAGAAACAATTGGACAGGTACATAGATAGGACAGGGTTGGAGGGATGTGGGTCAAATCCAGGCAGGTGGGACTAGTGTAGATGGGACATGTTGGCCGAAGTGGGCAAGTTGGGCCGAAGGACCTGTTTCCACACTGTATGATTCTATGACGATCTCATATTACCATCCAATGATCGATGAGCAGAAATTTCCTCCAGGTAAATATTAAGAAGCCCTAAAGCTCCTGCCACAAACTCAATCCACAAACACCATGCATTCTCCTCTTTTGGCAACAGCTAGAGGTTGAACTAGAAATATTGGTCTATTTGATACCCAAACAAGCAAGTGATCACGTTCACATGATCTTGACCTTGTAATCCAAAGCCTCTGCTGCTTGTACCCTGGTTTGCATGAAATTCTATGGTGTGGATGGTGTGGGTCCTGGCTGCCTTTTTGAGGCTGTAGATCTCTTTGATGGTGGAGAGGTCAGTCCCCGTGATGGACCGGGCAGTGTGCACCAGTTTTTGCAATCTCCTTCTGTCCTGGGCATTTTGAGTTGTTGAACCAGGCCGTGATGCAAGCAGTGATGGATCAATAGTAATTAATTGATGATGTTGATCACCTCAGGCTGGTTTTAAAATGTTTGAAAGGATTGCATTTTTCATGGTTCAATCGTTAACTGATGCTTTTCTGGTATTTTCAACCAATCACCTGCTTGATCAGTTTTAGAGGAAGATCTTTCTCGTAGTAGTCAGTAACATGATTTCATAGTCACATTAAATTTAAATATCACACAGGAAAGAAATGTTCTGGTCCAAGTGCATGTCAGTGTTGTGATCTAAAGATCACCTTGGCCCACTGCTGTTAGATCTGTACTGTTATACTGGATGGTGAGAACTAGGAGATGGAAGGACAGCTGGGTCTTAAAACTGCCCACACCTGCTTCTCCAGAACCATGGAGAAAGTCAAATAGAGTATCCAAAGAAAGGCACAAAGTGCTGGAGTGAGTCAGCAGGTCAGGCAGCATTTCTGGAGAACGTGGCTAGGTAACGTGATCATGTTCGGCACACAGACGGGCTGAAGGATATGTTCCTGAGCTGTACTGTTCTATGTTCTGCAAGTTGATCCTTTTACATATTATTGATTTTACTTTGATAAGCCATCTGGGTCCTTTTGAGAAGAGGAGAAAACCTGTGCTTTACTTTTGACCCAGTAATGTGTCGATATTTGTTCACGTATGTTGCAGCATTCCAAGTTAGTAAACCATATATTTGAGATAGAAGAGGTTTGCAGACAATTGAGGCTGAAGGTTAAATAAAGCACATAGAGATGATTGCAGAATGCCGGTATGCTGATATACCTGCATTTTTTCATTGTTCAGTTAAAGACTGAATTAATTTATTCTGGTAATAGATGAAGTTACGAACATTAGAACTGCTTCTGTTTTTTGATCAAGCGGTACACGTTGCATTTGGTATGTGTTGCTGCATCTGAAACGCGTGTAAAATGTTTAATTTCAAGAGTGTTTAATTGTCACATGTAAAGGAACAATAAAGTTCATACTTACTGCAGCTTAACAGGCCTGTAAACGCACTAACACACAGATAATATACAATCAATAATGCAATAAATTAATAACTAGTAATACGAGGTAACTAGACCATATTAGTGCTTAACTGAAGTCTTAGTGGAACCAAAGTCACAGTCCATAGAAGATCATGGTAGCTGAGGTTAGTGTTGTGCAGTGTTCAAGAGCCTGATGGTTGCTAGGAAGAGGCTGTTCTTGAACTTGGAGATCACGGTTTTCAGGCTCCTGTATCATCTTCCCAACGGTAGCAGAGAGATGAGAGCGTGGCCAGGGTGGTATGGGTCTTTGATGATATTGGCTGCCTATCACTTGGCAGAATAATCCTACTATGTCAGGGATTATGAGGAGAAGGCAGGAGAATGGAGTTAAGAGGGAAAGATAGATCAGCCATGATTGAATGACGAAGTAGACTTGATGTCCTAATTCTGCTCCTATCACTTATGTAAAGTGCCTGTCGTAACATCACATGCACTTGTTGCAAAGATGTTTTCAGTGAGAGCTTCATCTTAACAGCTGTTGCCCTTCATCGAGATTTTATTTTTAGGAAGGCATTCAGTTCAGAGCCTTAAGTTGGACCAGGGGAATGTGAAGTAAGTGCTGAGCATGAAAGTATCAGACTTCAGGAGGAAAAGGAAGACGTGTTGAATGTATTTAAATACAATTATGTAAAATGATGCAATTTGAGGAAACAATATTGAAAAACAATCTGGTTTAACTGCTAGGTAATCAATAACAAGCACAATCACCAAGCTGGGTACACCCTCGCTGTGACTTCAGTTTAGAGATACAACATGGAAACAGGTCCTTCGAACCGTGACAGTCACCGATCACACTAGTTCTATGTTATCCCACTTTCTCATCCACTCCTACACTAGGGGCAATTTACAGAGGGCCAATTAACCAACAAACATCTTTGGGATGTGGGAGGAAGCTGGAGGACCTGGAGGAAACCCACACGGTCATAGTGAGAACGTGCAATCTCCACACAGACCGCTCACAAAGTCAGGATGGAACCTGGGTCTCTGACGGCACTATCGGCTGCCCACAGAAGGTAGCATGGCAAGTTTATGAAAAGTCTATGGGACACTGGGCTTTGTAAACAGGCAAATTTACCCAGGACAACTTGAATAATTTAACCAAGACACAAGGGACTGCAGGTGTTGGAATCTGAAGCAAAAACTTGAGCTGCTGGAGGAACTCAGTGGGTCGGGCAGCATCTGTGATGGACAAGATGGTGGGAAAAACGTGCGTGCAGTGGGGTGGGGGGGCAGGGGCAAGAAAAGAGATGAGGATAGGGAGGCATTACTTGAAATTGGAGAATTCAGTTGTTATTATCTCTCTCTTCCCCCTCCATGTAAAGCCAGGATTTGTCCTACCCCCTCCTCTTTTTTCCAGCTCTCTCCCCACTTCTCCATCAGTCTGAAGAAGGGTACCGACCCGAAACATCACCTGTCCATTCTCTCTACAGATGCTTCCTGACCCTCTAAGTTCCTCCAGCACTTTGTGTTTAGTTCAAGATTCCAGCATCTGCAGTTCCCTGTATCTCCTCTGCTTGCTAGATGAAGGCGTTTGTATCTGGTTAAATGGGTAAAAGCCAGCAGCTTCATGTAATGATCAGTTTATCACATTATCCTTGTAGTTGCTCAGTCACCTCGAGATGCCTGTGAATTTCTGCATGTCTGTGTTCACCTGTGTTAAGTAATGGATTGAGTTAAGGTCAAAGTAAATCTTTTGAAAGAGTAAGATTGATGGGTGGGGACACTTGCACTCCAGAGACAGTCAACTGGAGGGTGAAACAGAGCACACCCATGGCCATCAGTGTGAAAATAGTAGTCACTAGGCCAAAAGTGATTCCGAAGTCTGAAGAAGGATCTGGACCCGAAAAGTCGTCTGTCCATTCCCCCCACAGACACTGCCTCACCCGCTGAGTTCCTCCAGCACTTGGTGTTTAACTTCACTGGAGTTCTCCTTGCACAACGGCCTTATGATAACCAGTATGATGATGCCAAACTACCCACTTCTCTTCCCCACCAAACATCTTCTTTAGGTATGTAAAAAGGAAAAGATTAGTGAAGACAAATGTAGGTCCCTTACAGTCAGAGACAGGTGGATTTATAATGGGAAACAAGGAAATGGCAGAACAGTTAAACAAGTACTTTGTTTGTGTCTTCCTTAGTGAAGACACAACCAATCTCCCAGAAATACTAAGGGTCCGAGGATCTAGTGGGAGGAAGGAACTGAAGGGAATCCACATTAGTCAGAAAATGGTGTTCGGTAAACTTTTGGGACTGAAGGCAGATAAATCCCCAGGGCCTAATGGTCTACATCCCAAAGTACTCAAGGAGGTGCCCTCTGACATCGTGGATGCATTGGTGATCATTTTCCAATGTTCTCTCAATGCTGGATCAGTTCCTGTGGACTGGAGGGTAGCCAATGTAACTCCACCTTTTAAGAAAGGAGGGAGAGAGAAAACGAGGAATTAGACCAGTTAGCCTTGCATCGGTAGTGGGGAAGATGCTTGAGTCGATTATTAAAGATGTTTTGGCAGTGCATTTGAAAAGCAGTGACAGGATCGGTCAAAGTCTTCATGGATTTATGAAGGGGAAATCATGCTTGACTAATCTTCTGGAATTTTTTGAGGATGTAACAAGTAGAATGGATAAGGGTGGATGTGGTGTATCTGGACTTTCAAAAAGCCTTTGACAAGGTCCCACACAAGAGATTAGTGTGCAAAATTAGAGCACATGGTATTGGGGGTAGGGTATTGACATGGATAGAGAACTGGTTGGCAGACAGGAAGCAAAGAGTAAGAATTAACGGGTTCTTTTCAGGATGGCAAGCAGTGGCTAGTAGGGTACCACAAGGCTCAATGCTGCGATCCCAGTTATTTACAATATATTAACGATTTAAACGTGGGAATTATATGTGACATCTCCAAGTTTGCGGATGACACAAAGCTGGGTGGCAGTGTGAGCCAACAGGAGGATGTTATGAGGCTGCAGGGTGACTTGGATAGGTTGTGTGAGTGGGCAGAAGCATGGCAGATACAGTATAATGTGGATAAATGTGAGGTTATCCACTTTGGGGCAAGAACAGGAAGGCAGATTATTATCTGAATGGTGTCAGATTAGGAGAAGGGGAGGTGGAACGAGACCTGGGTGTGCTTGTACATCAGTCTCTGAAAGTAAGCATGTTGGCTTTCATTGCAAGAGGATTTGAGTTTAGGAGCAAGGAGGTCCTACTGCAGTTGTACAGGGGCCTGTTGAGACTGCACCTGGAGTATTGTGTGCAATTTTGGTCTCCTAATTTGAGGAAGGACATTATTGCTGTTGAGGGAGTGCAGCGTAGGTTCACTAGGTTAATTCCGGGGATGGCGGGACTGACATGTGATGAAAGAATGGGTCGACTGGGCTTGTATTCACTGGACTTTAGAAGGATGAGAGGAGATCTCATAGAAATATATAAAATTCTTAAAGGATTGGACAGGCTAGATGCAGAAAAAATGTTCCTGATGTTGGGGGAGTCCAGAACCAGGGGTCACAGATTAAGAAGAAGAGGTGGGCCATTTAGGACTGATGAGGAAAAATGTTTTCACCCAGTGAGTTGTGAATCTGTGGAATTCTCTGCCACAGAAGGCAGCGGAGGCCAATTCACTGGATGTTTTCAAGAGAGAGCTAGATTTAGCTCAGGGCTAACGGAATCAAGGGATTCTATGTTTCTCCTTCATTCGCTGCAATGTCCCATGTTAGCTCAGAACAATAGTCAATAACAACACTATAACAACGTATTGGTACTATGACAACATTTAAAAGACTTTTGGACATGTATTTGGATAGAAACATTTAGAGGGATAGAGGCCAAGTGTAGGTGGGGCATCTTGGTCAGCATGGGCAAGTTGTCCGAAGGGCTTGTTTCTATGTTGTATGACTCTATGACTCTGAGTCAGATAGAAATTATGCTTGCCCCAAGAACAGCCTAAGAATATTATTTGGAAGATAGACACAAAATGCTGAAGTAACTCAGTGGTACAGGCAGCATCTCTGGATAGAAGTGGGTGACGTTTCGGGTCGAGACCCTTCTTCATCACTTAATGCAAAACTGTAAATAAGTCTCCCGGGTCAAAAGTGCGTAGCTTTTGGGAATGAGTGCCATTTGATAGAATCTGTTTCAAATGTTAGCGTAAATGTTGTTGGTTCCTGTTTGATATTATCACCCTCTGCAAACAATCATGTGAATGAAGTAATCTAAATGCAACAAAATGCAACTTCCAGCTTATTACAAGGCAGCTTATTCATTTAAGGCTGTAATACAAATGCAAATCCTAAGATTTAAATGTAAATGTAGATCTGTATCAATGTTTGGGTATAAATGATTAGTTGTTTAATTAAAGTCTTCTGCATCATACTAAAATCTACATTTCTTGGAGTAATTCAGCATGGAAAGGGACCCTTCGTCCCTTGTCATCCATGAAGTCAAGATGCTCCATCTAGGGTAGTCCCATTTGCCTGCATCTGGCCCATATTCTACTCAACCTTCCCTATTCATGTACCTGTCCAAGGTATATGTGAAAGAACTAGCGGCTTCAGTCCTGGGGATAACAGAGATCAGCACTCTTTTGTCTGTCCTTTCATTTGAGAGGGGCAAGGTTTAAAGGAGTCATGCAGGGGCAGATTTTCTGCACAGAAGGTGGTGCCTGGAACATGCTACTGGTGGAGTCAGATGCGTTGATGGCATTTAACAGGCTTTTGGATAGGCACGTGGATATGCAGGGAATGGAGAGACCTGGATTATGTGCAGGTAGATCGAGTTGGTTTCATGCTCAGCACAGACATTCTGGGTCGAAGGGCCTGTTTCTGTGCTGTACTGTTCTATGTTCTATTTTGGGGCTCTTTTAGATGCATCAAGAAATCAATGGACATGCAAACCTGATGGCATTACTGTGTTCTCTGAGATCCTGTTGAGGAGTCGGGTCTCTTTTATCTTCCTGCTGTATGTTGGGAAATATATCGACTGACAGAGTCATACAGCGCAGAAACACGCCCTTTGGCCCAGCTTGCCCATAGCGACCAAGATGCCCCATCTAAGCAAGTATTATTTGCCCGCCTTTGGCCTATATCCCTCTAAACCTTTGCTATCCATGTACCTGTCTGAATGTCTATTAAATGCTGTTTTAACACCAGCACCAACTATCTCAGGCAACTCGTTCCACATATCCACCACCCTTTGTGTGAAAACGTTGCCTCTTAGTTAGCTAGCTCTCCCTGGATCCCATGAGATCCAACTTCCCAGAGCTGCCTGCCATGCGGAACCTTATCAAAGGCCTTGTTGAATTAAGGCCTTGCTTATTTTGAACTTTATAATAAGAAATTTAATGAGCTAACCTCTTATTGGATAAGGAATATCTAAATAATCAAAATAAATATGTTGCTAGTCTTCGACTCCGTACAAGAAAGTTATAACATTTGTTTCTGAGAGGTTTAGGAATACTCAGCCCCCTCTCCCACACACACCCCAGCCCAAACTTTATATCATACTTACGTGTTCATGCTCTAATCAAGGACAGAGTTCCTCTGACTTGGGATACAATAACCAGTTTGTGTACATGCAAAGGACAGTTTGTCAGAGTAAGAATGAAAGCTTGCTTGGTCAAGATTTGAATGAAAAGACCATAGTAATAATGTGGACACAAGGAACTACAGATGCTGCTTTACAAATAAAGACACAAAGTGCTGAAACAACTCAGTGGGACAGGCAGCATCTCTGGAGAACATGGATAGGTAACATTTTGGGTTGGGACCCTTCTTCAGACTTGTGTGTATAAGGTATGTACACAGCAAAAGCAATGAATGGAAGATTCCTGCAAGAGGGTGGCACAGCTGGCAGTGCTACTGCCTCTTGGCACCAGAGAGCTGGGTTCAATCCTGATCTTGGGTGCTGTCTGTGTGGAATTTGTACGTTCTCTCTGTGACTGTGTGGGTTCCCTCCGGGTGTTCTGGTTTCCTCCCACAACCCCAGGATGTGTGGGTTTGTAGGTTTATTGGCCTCTGTAAATTGCCCCTAATGTGTAGGGAGTGGAATAACATAGAACTAGTGTGAATGGGTGATCGATGGTCGGCGTGGGCTGGAGGGCCTGTTTCCATGCTGTATCCCTAAGATAAACTAAACTAACCTAAACTAAATCCTATGTTGCCGGCCCTGATTTGTCCCATTGCTGCCAGCCGTGATTTGTCCTATTATTTTCTTTGCTTCCAGTTTTTCCTCCAGTCTCCTGGCTGCAATCAGTCCGAAGAAGGGTCCCGACATGAAACGTCACCTATACATTTTCTCCAGAGATGCTGCGACCCGCTGAGTTATTCCAGCATCTTGCGTCAATCTTTGATATCAACCAGCATCTGCAGTTCCTTTTTTATTACTAAACCAAATCCTGCTGCCTTAAGTTTTGAGAAAAGTTGCATTCGGATGCACTTTCTCCCCCGGAACAAATATTATCTGACAGTGGAAATACTGTGCCGTGGATCAGTGAAGTTTGCCAATAAATGTGTTGGGTGGTATGACCAGCCTTGCTGTGCTGGGTTATAATCACAGCAGATTGTAGACCAACTTCCTTGATGCCTCTTTGAATGTAACTCCTCCTCTAGTGTTCCTCCCACTTAATAACATGAGCTGCTTTGAAGCCAAATACTGACATTCTTTTTCTCTATCTGCTGAACTTGACTTTGTTATACGCACCTAGTTTCCTTGAACTTAATACTGTTTCTGCTCACACTTTTCCCCTTTTGCTGCTGCAAGTAAGAGTTTCATTCTTCCGTTTCAGGACATAAGACACTCCTAATTTTTGACTCTTGACTTTTCCCTCACTTAGTGAATGTCACCAATGCAGGGAGGAACGAATGATTTTCAGTTCTGTACTGTTAACTTTCCACACAAAATGTTCTGGCCTAGAAGTTGCTTTATTGTTATTTTTTTTCCGTGCAATGCATTTGAACATTGATTCTTTTTCTGGAGGGCAATGTGATAGCAACCAGTTTTGGTATTGGTTTATTATAGCCACGTGTACAGTGCAAAGATTTTGTTTGTGTGCTATCCAGTCAAATCATACTGCACATGAGTACAATCGCCCCGTACACAAGTACAACAGGTAGGACAAAGAGAAAAATAGCAGAGTGCAGAATATAATGTTACAGGCTTATAAAGTTACTGTTACAGGGGGAAAAGTCGGAGTTGCGCATTGAGGTAGGTTGTAAGATTGGGACTGCACCCTAGCTGATGGCTCAGTGGCCTGATAACAGCGGGGAAGAAGCTGTTCCTGAATCTGGTGGTATGTGCATCCTTCGTCCAATGGGAGTGGGGAGAAGAGGGAGTGGACAGGGTATAGAAGGTCCTTGATTATGTCGACTGCTTGACGGATAATTTGGCTGACGGAGAGGGAAAATTGTCCGGCCACTTCTGGGAGTGCGGCATATTCGTTTATTTGATGTAATCCCTCCCGACGTTGCTTTGCTGAAGCTCCTATGTTCAGACCCCTACTTCCATCCCATTAAGGGTTCTATGTTTGCCTCAGTCTCCAATAACATCCCTTTCTCAACACCCCAACTCACCTCCCTATTTACTGCCACTTCCTCACCAATCCTCGGCCACAATCCAAGACTACTCTTCCTGGTCTTGACGAACCATCGGGTGTGATCCTTCACCCACCAGCTGTTCATTGGCTGCAGTTCTGGGACATTGGCCTTGGCTCTTCCCTGCCATCCTCTTCCGATCCCCACCCCGCATCCCGAGATCCATGGAAATTACCTCCATCTGCCGCACTCCACCCTCTCTCCATTCCCAATCACAGTACTGACCATGGCTTTTGTCCTCCACTCGTACCAAGATTACGGAGACCCAAACTATTGCTTCTCCCTCCACCACCACAGAGGTCCCAGTTTTATTGCTATCACAACAACAATTAATTTGCCGAAGGTCTTTGGTGCCCCACTTCTTTGTGCAAAACTGTACAACATTGGCACCAAAAAATGTCTTCCTTAAGCCAGGGTACTGTCCGATTCACCTCTACCCCTTTGAGGACGGGACTTTGGCACTGCAACTGATGCGCTACAATGCTGAGAACTATCGTCTGCATTCTGTATCTTCCCCTTTGCTCAATCTACATTGTATTTGTGTTTGACTTAATTGTATCTATGTATGGTACATCTGATTTGCCTGGATGGCTTGCAAAACAAAGCTTTTCACTGTACCTCTGTACATGTGACAATAATAAGCCTATGCCTATGTGCTTGCATCTCAGACTCCATTTTCAATCATTGTGTGGTCATGCAGCACATTAATTAAGTGCTATCAATTTGTCTTCTCATAACTCAGTTAATCAATCATCCTGAATCCTATCCATGAATCCGATCACACCTTCCACAGTGATCGGTCTGAAGAAGGGTCCCAACCCGAAATCGCAAATGTCCATTCCCTCCTCAGATGTTGCCTGGCCTGCTGAGTTCCTCCAACATTTTGTGTTTTGCTCAAGATTCTAGCACCTGCAGTTCATTGTGAATGCAAATAAATGTAATTGGAGTAGAATGCAGGGTGACTTGAGCAAAATGCAGATTGTATTTTGGGTGAATCCTCGTGTGATAATAATGCTGAGTCAATGTATGGTAACAGGGTTATATATCTTTGCAAATAAAACTCACCGAGGAGGAGGCTGTGTTGCTTGAAATTAAATGCACATCTCCTATGTATATTCGGTTTGAGTGTTATTTTTCAAAGTTTCGACTGCTCTGTGTATTAAACAGACCGTTCGTGGAATTGCAATACAAGGAACTCCTGGCTTGAGTCCAATGCATTCAACAAGCATGGGACTGTGAGCTTTATTGGCATTAACATCTTTGGCAGAGTTAGTTGTGATATTTGCCAGTTCACCCCCTGGATACTGTGGCTTAAAAAAATTACCTTAACTGACTCCAGCAGGCTTCAAAGGATGGAACAAAATAATTCATTTTTGCTCCAACCGTAGTCTGTAATCACTTCAGTGTGACTCGAGCATTTGAATTTAGACGTTTAGGTGTGCGCTGAAGGTTTCCTCCCAGTCTTGTGGGTTGCTCGGTGAAATGGCCCCTGTAAATTCCCCCCCGGCGTGGAGAAGAGTGGAAGAATCTGGGGGGGGTTTGATGAGAATGTAGGAAGGATGGAAAATTAGTTTAATGGAAGGGTGTAAATGGCAGGCACAGAGTTGGTGGGCTGATTGACTTCTTTCTGTGCTGTATTTCTCTGTGACTCCATGACCTCTATGCTGGAAACATGTCATCGGAAGGGGTCAGCGTTAGATATGCATGAGTTCAGCTATGCACTGGTGCTCATTATTTTGGTCATTTTCTTGTAGAAACAAGGAATTGCAGATGCTAGAATCGTGAGCAGAGCGCAAAGTGTTGGAGTAACTCAGCAGGTCAGGCAGCATCTGTGGAGGGAATGGACCGATAGCATTTCGGACTGAGGGAGTAGGGGGGATGGGGGGAGGGGGTGGAGCTGGAGAAGATTATTATTTACCTAAGCTACCCAAGCAGAATATTAAGTGCTGTTCCTCATTCTGGCAATGGAGGTGTCCCACAGAGGTTGATACAGAATGGGTAAGTTTTTCTTGTGTGCCTTCAGGTGAGGGCTGTTTGCAAAATACAAAATGACACATTGGCCCAGGTTTGAGGAAATGGCTTGAAGAAATATAATGTGATTGCAGAATGAAAGAGGGTTTGTCATCACCCAGCCAACATTATGCCAGGAAGTTACATAATGCTTTCCCTTGTAGTGTCAGGGCTGCCGAGACCTGGAGCTAATCCTAATATCACGTACTGTCTGTACAGAGTTTGCACATTCACTGTGAGCTGCAGATTTCTCCACGCCACTCTTAATTTCCACCGGTTTTCATAGCAAAGACGTGATGGTTCGAATGTTAATTTACCCCTGTAAATTACCCTGTGGGAAGGCAAGTGGCAGGAAAGCTGGGGGAAGGTGATGGTGATGAGCGAAAGAGCATAGGATTAGTATGAAGAAGGATGCCAACATGAACTGTCACCTAGTCAAGCGTCAAGAGTGTTTTATTGTTACATATCCTAGATAGAACAATGAAATTCTTACTTGCAACAGCACAACAGAATATGTAAACATAATACACTGTAAACAATATAATAAACGAGGAAAAGATAGTTCAGTGTGTGTGTGTATACACACACATTCTCACACACACACACACACACACACACACACACATATATAATCTGTATATATGTGTATACACACACGTACACATAAAAAACAAACAATAACAGTGCAATAATAACATTATAGTCTATGTAGTTCAGAGCTTATTTGAGGATGTAGTCTTTAATAGCCTAATGGCTGTGGGGAAGAAGCTGTTCTTGAACTATCCATGTTCTCCAGGAATACTGCCTGACCTACTGAGTTACTCCAGCACTTTGTGTCTTTTTTGTATGCCAGCATCTGCAGTTCCTTGTTTCAGCAAAGGACTAGTGTTGGATTCCTGTAAATTGGTGTCCATTGGTCATTCCGTTCAAGAGATCAAAAAGGTTTAATCGTCTTAAGAACTGACAATGAATGATATTCTTGCAACATTTTAACAGCCCATTGACACAGTACACAGAGATAATTCAATGTCAATAGCCTGTTTCCATGCTGTTTAACTCTGTGACTCTATATCCAACTTTCCTGCTTTGATCTGTGGCTAAAAGTCCAATGCAAGGCAGGATAAAAGCACTTTACATTACAGCAGTAATTCCAGTTGGTCGTTCAGTTATGATATATGTCATGGTGACATCCAAGAGGGTCACCTCAACAGTACCCTCAGCAAGTCCATGTAATATTAATATATTGTATTATTGATTTTTATATTATCTGCGTATTATTGTGTTTATGGGCCTGTAAAGTTGTTGTGAATAAGAATTTAATTATTCTGTTGCAGGTACTACATATGACAATTAAACACTCTTGATTCAGTTCCAAGAATATTGTCAGACATTTCTCAGGGTTTGGAATGATTAACATGTCGCTACCTTCCTCTTCTGAAGTTAAAACAACCTTTTTCACACAAAGGGTGTGAATAAATGGAACAAGCTGCCAAAGAAAGATGTCCAGGCAGCTACTATTAGAGTTTAAGAGACAAGTAGACAGGTTTATTGACACAAAAGATTTAAAGGGATATGGGCCAAATACAGGCAAATGGGATGAGCTGGGGTGGCCAACTTGGTTGGCATGGACGAGTTGGGCCAAAGGGTCTGTGCAGTATAACCCTATGACTATGATTGACTGTGGCCATCATGGCTGCTGTTGAGAGGATAAAGTTGCAGAGCAATCGAAAGCTCTTAAAGTTCTTTGCATTATTCTGCACACCATTGAGCATAACATGATACCACCTATTTTTAATGTCATCTGCAAACTTACTAAACATTCCTTGTACATTCTTATTCAAATCATTGATGTGGATGGGTATATGGAACGAGCTGCCAAAAGAGGTAGTTGAGGCAAGTACCAGAACAAAATTTTAAAAGACATTTGGACAGGTACATGGATAGGATAGGTTTAGAGGGATATGGGAAAGACACAGACAAATCGAACTTGCTTAGATGGGGCATCTTGGTGCACATGGATGAGTTAGGCTGAAGGACCTGTTTTGGTGCAGTATGATTATCTCACTCCCACCCACCCACCCACATGCTTACATACACAATAAGGCAAAACTTAGTCAGGCTCAGAACACAGTGCTGGAGTAACCCGAAACATCACCCATTCATTCTATCCGGAGATGCTGCCGGTCCCACTAAGGTTCTCCAGCATTTTGTGTCTATCTTCACTGGAGTAATTCAGCAAGCCAAGCAGCATCTCTGCAGGTCATGGATTGGCAAAGGGTCCAGATCTGAAAAGTGGCCTATCCACGTTCTCAAGATATACTCTGTACCCTGACTGCTGAAGGGCAGCATGCCAAAATCCATGTTCACCACCCTGTCTACCTGTGACGTCACCTTCAGGGAACTATGTACCTGTGATCCTAGATCCCTCTGCTCTACAACACTCCCCAGGGTCCTGCCATTCACTATGCAGGTCCTGCCCTGGTTTGGCCTACCAAAATGCAGCACCTCACACTTATCTACATTAAACTCCATTAACCATTCCTCAGCCCAACTGATCAAGATCCTGCTGTAATTCTTGATAACCAGCTTCACAATCTATGATATCACCTATTTTAGTGTCATCTGCAAACTTACTAATCGTGCCTTGTACAATCTCATCCAAATCCTTGATACAAACCGCAAACAGCAGCATTCCCTGAGACACACCACTCGTCACGGCCTCCAGTCCGAAAAACAACCTTCCACCTTCCAACCTCTCTGCTGCCTTCCATGAGGCCAATTCTGTATCCAGTTACCTAACTCTTCCTGGATCCCATGCAATCTAACCTTCCAGAGCAGCCTACCTTATCAAAGGCCTTGCTGAAGTAAAAAGCAATAGGCATTTGTTCATTTTTTTGGCTCAATCCATGAAGCGAAGCTATTTTCCTTGTAATGATGTGTAATTATAGTGAGTTACTTTGTCCATGAAAGTTCATGTTGAATATTTTTCATTGAGAATGTTGCAGGTTTTAGTTCAAATCAATATTTAAGAATGTACAAAACATCGAGTTTGTGATTAATTTTATTTTCTAGGTGTCTGTGAAAACGTTGTAAAGTTCTACTCTGTTAATGTAAATGTTGTTTTATTGAGTCATTTAGCGCAGTAATATTTTACTCTGAAAGCAAATATTCTTTTAGCGAGTTGTTTAAACATTGTAAAGTGCTGTGTGTTGCCTGAATGGACTGTTACTGTTATGCTTTGCAGGCAGCATTTAATCATTGTTTTCCATCTGTTAATGATTCGGTTCAGTCCCAGAAGTTGAGTTTCATGTCAGCAACGTCCAAAGTTTAAGAGTTCATAAGTGACAGATACCTGTGTGGATTCTAGTACAATGACAACACAACTGATGCTATTTCTTTTTTGATTCTGAATGTACACACAGGGTGGCACAGCGGTAGACTTGCTGCCTTAGCGCCAGAGACCTGGGTTCGATCACGCTGTCTGTGTGTGGAGTTTGCACGTTCTCCCTGTGACCACGTGGGTTTCCTCCGGGTGCTCCAGTTGCCTCCCACATCTCAAAGATGTGCAGGTTTGTAGGTTAATTGGCCCTCTGTAAATTGCCCCTAGTGTGTAGGGAGTGAGATAACATAGAATCTGTGTAAAAGGGTGATCGCTGGTTGGTGTGGACTCAGTGGGCCGAAGGACCTGTTTCCATGCTGTATCTGTAAAACTAAAACTAAAGAATGATGAAAGAATGGATCGACTGGGCTTATATTCACTGGAATTTAGAAGGATGAGAGGGGATTTTATAGAAACATATAAAATTATTAAAGGATTGGACAGGCTAGATGCAGGAAAAATGTTCCTGATGTTGGGGGAGTCCAGAACCTGGGGTCACAGTTTAAGAATAATGGGTAGGCCATTTAGGACTGAGATGAGGAAAGACTTTTTCACCCAGAGAGTTGTGAATCTGTGGAATTCTCTGCCACAGAAGGCAGTGGAGGCCAATTCACTGGATGTTTGCAAGAGAAAGTTGGATATTGGTCAGACAAAAACCAAATGGGAATATTATTTAAACGGGTGCAAGACTAATTAATGCTGGTATTCAGAGCAATCTCTGCATCCTCAGAAAAGAATCACTGAGTTAGCCATCAGGCGCATGAAGGAATTGGAAAGTCAAACGGAAGGTTGGCCTTTACTGCATGAGGGAGAGAAGACAAGAAGGAAAACCACAAAGCAGATGATGGAATCTGAAATAGAAACAGAAAATGCCAGAAGAACTCAGCCAGTCGAGCAGCATCTGCAGAAAGAAGTTCTGAGGAAGGGTGCCCGAATCGTTAATTGGTTTCTCTTTCCACACCTGCTGCCCCCGACTGACGGAGTTCTTGCAGCATTTCCAGTTTCTATAAAAGAGAAGGAAACCGTGCTACTATTGTACAAGGTTTTGCTGAGACTACACTTGGAGCACAGGGTGGAGATTTGGTGTCGGTATTTAATGAATGGTCTACTTAACTTGGAGGCAGCACAGCGCTGGTGTATTACGCTCCTGGAATGCAGGTCTCATGAGGAATGGTGGAGTAAGTTTAGTTTTGAGATACAGCATGGAAACAGGCTGAACATTGCTCACAGCAAGTTCACACAAGTTCTATGTTATCCCACTCCCGACACACAAGGGACAATTTACAGAGACCAATTAACCTACAAATAGCACGTCTTTGGGATGTGGGAGGAAACCCACGCGGTCACAGGGAGAACGTGAAAACTCAACACACAGACCAGGATCAAATCCGGGTCTCTTGCTCGACCAGCTGCTGCTGCTGCATTGGAGATTAAGAAACAATCTTATTGAATCGTGCAATACAAGATTCAAGGGGAGGATGGGAGCTGGTGGGTTAAATGTTATAAGGCTGCTTCCCCTCATCGGACAATCATATACACAATGGTGCACTTTTGCTGAATAAGGATCTATGATTAATTCCAACTAAACTCCCACCTATTCCCCCTCCACTCACCACCTACCTACTCCTGCCAATCTCCACCCTCTGGCTTCACAATCCATAACTCTTCAAACCCGTCTCGCACTTTCCTTCCTTTCTTATCTTTGGCCTTTGATCCAACCAACTGCCGATCAAAACCCCCCTCCCTCGCCTGGTTCGACCTACTACCTGTCAAGCAGCTCCTGCCTGTCCCCGTTTCCTGCTTTCTTCTGTTCCCCCCCTCCCCACAGTCAGTCTGAAGAATGGTGTCGACCAAAATGTCACCTACCCACATCCTCCAGAGACGCTGCCTGACCCGTTGAGATACTCTAGCACTTTGTGTCCTTCCATCTCCAAACCCCCGGATCTTGGAATCAGCAACCTTTCCCCCCCCCTTTGCCTTCCGGACCCATAAACCACAGTCAGTGAGGATAGGCAACAATACCCCCATCTATAATAATGTGCAACACTCACAAGGCTGCGTATGCCATTAATCTCTAGAACAGTTATGCAGTCACTTTGCTAACAGTCAAAAGGACGCCTCTTATTGTATAGGAAGGAACTGCAGATGCTTGTTTGCACTGAAGATAGACACTGGGTGCTGGAGTAACTGAGCCGATCGGGCGGCATCTCTGGATTAAAAAAAAATAGGTGATGTTTCAGGTCAAAACCCTTCTTCAGATTCTTTGGTGACGTTTCGGTTTGAGACCCTTCTTCAGACTTTTATTTTTAGTTTAGAGATGAAGTGCAGAAACAGGCCCTTCTACCCACTGAATCCGCACTGACCAGCGATCCCCACACTCCAACGCTATCCTACACTAGGGACAATTTACAATTATACCAAGCCAATTAACCTACAAACCTGCGTACTGCTTGGGAGTGTGGGAGGAAACCGGAGCACCTCGAGAAAACCCACGCAAGTCACGGGGAGAACATACAAACTCTGTACAGACAGCACCCGTAGTCGGGATCGAACCCGGGTCTCTAGTGCTGTAAGGCAGCGGCTCTACCGATACGCCACCACCGTGCCATCCAGATTCTTTAGAATAAGATCCCACTTTAGCTTGAGAAAGGCAGGAGGCCGCACTGGACTGCTGGGGTCCACACCAGGTCCAGTTTACAATGGGCACGGTTGGTCTGTTGACAATTCCATTGTCAGCTGGAAGATCTCCAGTGGACCCAAGAGTACATTGTGCACAGTCAAATCACACCGCAAAGTGTAAATAACAACCAGTGCCACCAATGTCCACTGTACCCTGGGATCCAGTGACTGTGGCTAATCAATAAAGTAATGCATGTACTTTTGTATCTTTTTTAAATTTAGCATATTTTATTGTCATGTGTACTGAGGTACAGTGCAAATCTTTTTGGTGCTTGCTAACCAGTCAGCGGAAAGACAATACATGCTTACAATCGGGCCATCCACAGTGTACAGATACATGATGAAGGGAAAAACGTTTAGTGCAAGGTAAAGTCCGATTAAAGATGGTCCAAGGGTCTCCAATGAGGTAGATGGGAGGTCAGGACCGCTCTCCAGTTAGTCATAGGATGGTTGAGTTGCCTGTTCACAGCTGGGAAGAAACTGTCCCTGAATCTGGAGGTGAGCGTTTTCACACTTCGATACGTCTTGCCTGAGGGGAGATGAGGGAGTGAGCAGGGTGAGACTGGTCCTTGATTTTGCTGGTGGTCTTGTCGAGGCAGCGTGGTGTAGATGGAGTCAATGGAAGGGAGGTTGGTTTGTGCGATGGTCTGGGCTGCTTCCACAATTCTATTTTCTGTTAAGGATTTGTGTTATTTTGTTTCAGCACGACTTTCAATGTGAACCCTCTGTAGAAAGGGTCTGAAGAAGGGCAATAAAGCAGGATGCAGGAGATGGTGTATGGTACGCTCACCTTCATCGGTCGGGGCATTACGTATAAGAGTTAGGATGTCATGTTGCAGCTTCATAAGTCTTTGGTTAGACTGCAGTTTGAGTATTTGTGCAGTTCTGGTTGCCCCATTATAGGAATTATGTGGTGGCTTTGGAGAGGGTGCTGAAGGGCTTGTTCCTTTGCTGTAGTTTTCTATGCTTTGCAGAAATTTTCTACTGATGCGTTCCCTGCTGGAAGTGTGGGATCATGTCATTAGAGGACTTTCAATGCAAGATGCTGGTGAAACCAGATCTGGAATATTGCATGAAGATTTTGGTCTCCCTTTTTAAGGAAATATATATTTCTATTGAAGATAGTGGTGGTCTAGGTTGATTACTACTTCCAATGGCAGCTCGTTCCATACACCCATCACCCTCTAAGCGAAAAGGTTGCCTCTCAGGTTCCTATCAAATCTTTCCCCTCTCACCTTAAACCTATGTTCTCTGATTTTTGATTTCCCTACTCTGGGTAAAAGACTCTGCATGCACCCTATGAATTCCGCTCTTGATTTTGTACACATCTCCAAGATCACTCCTCAGCCTCCCGTGCTGCAAGGAATAAAGTCCAACTTCTCGCTATAGTTCAGGCCTGGCAACACCCTCGTAAATCTTCTCTGCACCCATTCCCAGCTTAGTTCCAATAATGTTGGTTCCAGTGATCTAGAATTCACAGCCTCGAAGGATGGTGGAGAAGGACCAATTTCAAAAGGATTGTAGCTTGAGGGAGGAAAATGATCGGGCTACAGGGAAACAACCAGGGCATGGGACTAACGGATGTTCTCCAGAGCACCAGTTGGGCTGATGATCGGCCCAGTGGCCTTCAGTGCTGTAGTATTTGCAGTATTTAACACTTTTGCTTTCTGCCCCCCTTTAGCTTGGAACTGTTGTACCTGGGTGGGAACGGGATTCTATCCATCCCGCCGGAACTTGCCAACCTGCCTTACCTAAGCTACCTGGGACTGTGTGACAACCACATTCAAGGCCTTCCACCACAGCTTGCGCAGTGAGTAATGGGGTAAAGCTACTTTGGGGTGACACAGCGGAGGGCGGAACAGTGGCGCAGCGGTAGCGTTGCTGCCTTACGGTGCCAGGGAATCAGAGAACATAGGTTTAAGGTGATCTTCACCTTGGGCGCTGACTCTACAAAGTTTGTACGTTCTCCCAGTGACCGCATATGTTTTCTCCAGGTGATCTGGTTTCCTCCCACATTCCAAAGACCTGCAGGTTTGTAGGTTAATTGGCTACTGTAAATTGTCCCTAGTGTGTAGGATAGTGTTAGTGTATCGATTGATCGCTGGTCAGCGCAGACTCGGTGGGCCGAAGGGCCTGTTTCCAAGCTTTATCTCAAGTCTAAAGTACATTTATAACTCAGCTTGTACAGCCCGTGGTCTTGTGTGAAGATGTTGTGATGTAGCTAATCAAAGTTGGGTTTGGACCATCCTTAGAGTGACGAGCCATTCTGAGCATCTGCAGATGCCACCACTGTGATGGGCCAGACCTTACTACGGTGAGACAGAGTGGAGGATAGAGGTCAGCAGCATGGTGTCAGGACACCAGGCTCTCACTCAATGTGAGAACCATGATGCTGCTGGTCAACGTATTATGAAGGGATATGGAGTTAGTCTGCCATCTTTCACGACATTGAATGATAGCAAGGGCTTGAGAGGTACTTCAGCTTGCCAGAATGTTCTATATAACAGACTACATTTGGTTATGACCAGAGTCTCCCTTCAAACCCACTGACTGCCGTCGTTTCTCGACCTTCCAGGCTGAATTCTCTGCGGTCCCTCAGTCTTCACAACAACTTGCTCACGTATCTTCCTCAAGAAATCCTCAACCTGGTCCACCTGCAGGAGCTCAGTCTCCGCGGCAACCCCCTTGTGGTGCGGTTTGTCAAAGACTTCATCTACAACCCTCCGTCGCTCCTGGAACTGGCTGGCCGCATCGTCAAATCCCGCAACTTCCACTACTCTCACAAAGACATGCCCACAAACCTGGTCAGCTACTTGGATTCAGCCAGCAAGTGCCCCAATCCCAAGTGTGCAGGTAAGAAGATTTATGTTGTCTTTAGTGGCAAGTGGGATGGGAGGGTGGGGCAGTGGTAGAGTAACTGCCTCACAGTGCTTCACAGTGCCTGAGACCCAGGTTTGATCCTGACTAAGGAGGCTGTCTGTTGAAAGTTTATACATAGGCATGGTTTTTCTCTAGGTGCTCCGGTTTCTTCCCACACTCCAAAGATGTACAGGTTTGTAGGTTAATTGGCTTCAGGGGAGGGGAGATGGGGGAATGGGAGGGGGATGGGGGGAATGGGAGGGGGGATGGGGGGAGGGTGGGCGAGAGGGAGAGGAGGGAGGGGGGAGGGAGAGGAGGCCCCAGCCAATTCAGTCTTGCCTCCAGTCCAGGAAACATCCTTTTCTGCACCCTGTCCAGTTTGATCCCATCCTCCCCTTGGCGTGGCGACCACAACAACATACGATGCCCTCAGTGTGGTGGAACCAGCCTTCCTGTACAAATGTAATAAGACGTCCCCACTCTTGCATTCAGTGCCACGGCTGATGAAGGCAAGCAAGCGTGCCATACCCCTTCTTCACCACCCTGTCTATCTGTGTCGCCACCTTCAGAGAAGGTTTGTACTCATCCCGCAAAGTCTCTCTGTTCAGCAACATTCCCCAGGGCTTCATGTTAAGGAGGATGACTCCTCTTCCCTGCACCTTAATGGTGCACGCCAGAGCAGAGGGCGGTGGGTACATGGAGTAGGCTGCCAAAGGAGGGTAGTTGAGGTGGGTACAAGGACAGTTGGACAGGTACATGGATAGGAAAGGTTTAGTGGGCAAATAGGACTAGCTTAGATGGGGCATCTTGGTAAGCATTGATAAGTTGGGCTGAAAGGCTCGTTTCTGTGACTCCACATAACTATAGAATAACTAACCGAGAACCAGTGGGTGTGGCTTATTTGGATATCATATCATATCATATATATACAGCCGGAAACAGGCCTTTTCGGCCCTCCAAGTCCGTGCCGCCCAGTGATCCCCGTACATTAACACTATCCTATACCCACTGGGGACAATTTTTACATTTACCCAGCCAATTAACCTACATACCTGTACGTCTTTGGAGTGTGGGAGGAAACCGAAGATCTCGGAGTAAACCCACGCAGGTCACGGGGAGAACGTACAAACTCCTTACAGTGCAGCACCCGTAGTCAGGATCGAACCTGAGTCTCCGGCGCTGCATTCGCTGTAAAGCAGCAACTCTACCGCTGCGCTACCGTAGGATCTGAGCCAACTCCTTATATCTTATGTTTCTGTGTAAGACCCTAGTTTTGCTGTCCTAGAGCATTACAGCACAGAAACAGGCCCTTCGGCCCAACTTTTGCATGTTCACCAAGATGTCCCATCTGCACACAGTCCCACTTGCCCGGGTTTGGCCCATATGCTTCTAAACCTTTCCTATCCATGTTTTGAAAGGAATGACTCACTCAGTCAGTATTTAGACAATATTTTCAGCAAAGAAAAATAGTTTTTCACCACTAGGGTCTTGTCACTGAAGAAAAAAAGTGAGATTTCCATGCCAGAAATGAAAATTATTGTGATTCCGTGGAATAGAGACCTAGCCTACTCAACCTCTCCCTGTAGCTCGCACCCTCTAGTCCTGGCAACATCCTTGTAAATCTTTTCTGAACCCTTTCAAGCTTGACAATATCCGATAACATAGTGCCCAGAACTGAACACAATATTCTAAATGTGGCTCACCAACGTCTTATACAACTGCAAAATGACCTCCCAACTTCTATACTCAATACTCTGACTGTTGAAGGCCAAAATGCCAAAAGCCTTTTTGACCACCTTATCTACCTGCGACTCGACCTTCAAGGAACCATGTACCTGTACTCCTAGATCCCTCGGCTCTACAACACTACCCAGAGGCCTACCATTCATTGTGTAGGTCCTGCCCTTGTTCGACATCCCAAAATGCAACACCTCACTTCTCTGTATTGAATTTCATCATCATTCCTCTGCCCACTTGGCCAATCGATCCAGATCCTGTTGCAATCTTTCACAACCATCTTCACTATCTGCAAAACCACTAACTTTTGTATCATCAGCAAACTTGCTAATCTTACCCTGTATGTTCTCATCCAAATCATTGATGTAGATGACAAACAGTAACAGGCCCAGCAGCAAACCCTGAGGCACACCACTAGTCACAGGCCTCCTGTGTGAGAAACAAACTTCCACCATCACTCTCTGCTTCCTATCATGGAGCCAATTTGCTATCCATTCAGCTATCTCTCCTTGGAACCCATGCGATATAATCTTCCAGAGTAGCCTACCATGCAGAACCTTGTTGAATGCCTTCCCAATGTTGGGGGAGTCCAGAACCAGGGGCCACAGTCTAAGAATAAAGGGGAGGCCATTTAAAACTGAGGTGAGAAAAAAACGTTTTCACCCAGAGAGTTGTGAATTTGGCATTCTCTGCCACAGAAGGCAGTGGAGGCCGATTCACTGGATGAATTTTAAAAAGCGTTAGATGGAGCTCCAGGGGCTAGTGGAATCAAGGGATATGGGGAGAAGGCAGGCACGGTTTACTGATTGTGAATGTTCAGCCATGATCACAATGAATGGCAGTGCTGGCTAGAGTGGGCCAAATGGCCTCCTCCTGCACCTATTTTCTATGTCTATGTCTATGGAGTCCATGTACACAACATCTACAGCTCTGCCCTCATTGACCTTTTTGGTCAGGTCTTCAACAAAATCAATCAGATTTATGAGGCATGAGCTCCCACGTACAAAACCATGCTGACTCCCAAAGCAGCCCTTGCCCATCCTAATGCCTGTAAAACCATGCTGACTCCCAAATCAGCCCTTGCCCATCCAAATGCCTGTAAAACCTATCCCTCAGGATATTCTCTAGTAATTTTCCAACTACAGATGTTAGGCTCACCAGCCTATAGTTCCCAGCAATTTCCCTGCAGCCCTTTTTTCAACATTTGCCACCCTCCAGTCTTCCGGCACCTCTCCTGTATTTGAGGACGAACCAGGGCTCCCGCAATTTCCTCTCTAGTTTCCCGCAATGTCCTCGGATACATCTGACTTTACAGCGCGGAAACAGGCCCTTTGACCCACCGAGTCCGCGCCGACCAGCGATCACCACGTACACTAGCATTGTATCTGCCTCCACCACCACCCTTTGCAGCACGTTCCAGGCATCCACCACTCTCTGTAAAAATGTGTCTGGGCTCAATAGGCAATAGGTGCAGGAGGAGGCCATTCGGCCCTTCGAGCCAGCACTGCCATTCAATGCGATCATGGCTGATCATTCTCAATCAGTACCCTGTTCCTGCCTTCTCCCCATACCCCCTGACTCCGCTATCCTTAAGAGCTCTATCTAGCCCTCTCTTGAATGCATTCAGAGAATTGGCCTCCACTGCCTTCTGAGGCAGAGAATTCCACAATTCCTCGGTGATACTTTTTTAACGTATCTGTTCTTCCTCCCTAGGAGTTTACTTTGACTCGTGTGTTCGGCACATCAAGTTTGTCGACTTCTGTGGGAAGTACCGCCTGCCCCTCATGCACTACCTGTGTTCCCCACAATGCTACTCCCCCTGCTGTTCCAACTCTCAGAGCGACTGTGACTCTGACGATGAGTTCAACATCCCCCAGCACCGGATGCAGAAGGTTCTCCTTGGTTAACGGCCATTCCCGGGGCTCGTGTGAGGATTTGGATGACTGTAATCCTGGCTGACTTGAACCTGTCGAATCCAACGCAACATATTGGGGTTTTATTCAATCCAATCGTGAAACAATTACACTAACATTCAAACCTCCCAATCAGATTTGCAGTCTATTGGATTATACAGTATTCTTAATCTTTGAAGTATTATCACAGACTTAAATATTTGTATTAAAGGACTATATTTTTATGCCAGTGATTTTGAAATGTTCCTGCAATTCTTTATTGGATATGCAAAGAGTTATTTTAAATAACAATAGTCTAAAATATTATGTGAAGCACAGCTTTAATGTGTCAAATTATTACTAAACTTTTGCTAACGTTTGCTTTTAAGAAGATTCTGTTGGTAAAGTAGAATATACCAAGCAGAGAATTGTTTATGATTATTGACAAACTGAGTTAAATTGTGAACCCATGTCCTTTGCTAGAATAGTTACTTTGGCGGCAGCCTTATGGTGAATGGAGGTCCTTGCTTGTTTCCATTCAAGGACTCTCACCTTTCCACATTTCTACCATCTACCATATTTCCTTGAACACAGAACAGCACCGCATAATTTGGCCCACAATTTAACATCTCGTTAAAAAATAGTTGCAAGCCACTGAGGAAATGTTGGACATTTGTTGGTGTCCATCGTAAGGTTCCCCTCGTGATATGCATTATTCATAAGTGATAGAAGGAGAATTGGGCCATTTGTCTCATCAAGTCTACTCCGCCTTTCAATTATGGCTGATCTATCTCTCCCTCCTAACCCTATTCTCCTGCCTTCTCCCCATAACCCTTGTTAGCCGTACTAATCAAGAATCTATCTATCTCTGCCTTAAAAATATCCATTGACTCGGCCTCCCCTTTCATCCGTATGAAATGTTTCGGTGGTGTTGTGTGCGGTTTGGTTACTTGACAGAAAGCATGAACGCTTCACGCAGTCACATTGGTTTATGTCTGACATTCCCTGAACTTGTCTAACGATGACTAGTTGGGCAATGGGGACAGAGAGAAACAAGCCATTATACGTATAACACTGAAAGAAAAATTCCCCAGCTGTGAACTCGTACACCGTGTGGAATTTATTGTTTATTATTGCTTTAATTGATGTGTTTGGAAAAGAATATCTGAGTTTCATTTCATCTGGTGCTGTTCAAATGCATCAAGACCTGTTCCCAGTTTCACGTGGACTGGTGTTTTACCATTTTAATGCTGGAATTATGCTATTGAAAGGAACAAATGGGACTTTAGTGATGGAACAAATCTACAGCAACAAAATTTGTAAGACGGGTTATAGAACAGGTTTATTCTAATGTAGAGCCAGTTTATTAAATAACACTGGAGATACTAATGCAAACTATTCAAATGTTAGGGTGAAACATTAAATAAATTGCACAATGTGGACAAATTTGTTGAGAGTTCGGGGGCTTGTGTGGCACAAATTAATTTATTTTATTTGATTCACAATATTGACAAGATACTCGTGACGTGTTTTGAAAATGCAGCCGAGCTGAAACTGGAGCTCAAGATTCAGAAGCATCTTTCTCAGCTGTGAATAATACAAAATAAAAAAGACCATTGTTTTACTGAAAAGGAATCAAACTCCTTGCATTCGGAAGGAGGATTTTTTTTTTGTGTTGTTCATTGTGAAACTGAATAAAAATCATGAATGATACTTTTTAATCTATGATGAGGTAATTCTGTGATCTTCTTTACTGCCAGCAGGGAGATGCCTTGAGTTCTTTATTAGTAAGGGAGGTAAAGGTTACGGGGAGAAGGCAGGAGAATGGGGCTGAGAGGAAAAAATAGACCAGCCATGATCGAATGGCAGAGCAGATTTGATGGGCCGAATGGGCTAATTCTGCTCCTATGTTTACATAATCTACTGGTTGGATAAGGACAGCAGTCTGATCGTCCTATATCCATGTTTTGCCCTGTTGGTCAGGGTATATCTAAACAAGAATTTGAATGAACCCTGGAACGTTCTGTTATTTTGGTGTGTATTCCAAACAAATATCAGTGATGTTAACCTAGTGAATCATTCTTCATTGATCAGACCAGCCAGTGGTCTAACCATAACAAAGGCTTCTGAGTTAGTGTTGTTTCTTCAAATAGAGAATTATAGTCACCTTGGTTGTCAGCAAGATTTACTGTTTCTGAATGTTTTTTGTGATGTAATGAGCAAATTGTAATCCAACATTCTTGCTGCTATTGTATGATGCGGAATATTTTGTTTTCACTAGACAGAGAAAAAGATGGAACGATCAGCTGCAAACTGAGGGCAAAATGTACTAAAAAGCAGCAATAGATGCATGGAACAAGCAACCAAGTAGTTTCACTTGGACCATCTCTGATATCTCCCTACCGTTTCTTGATCTCACGGTCTCCATCACAGGAGACAGACGATCGATTGACACCTATTATAAACCTATTGACTCCCACAGTTATCAAGACTACTCTTCCTACCCTGCTTCCGGCAAAGACTCTATTCCCTACTCCCAATTCCTCCGTCTGCGCCGTATCTGCGCCCAGGATGAGGTGTTCCACACCAGGACATCTGCGTTGTCCTCATTCTTTAGGGAACGGTGGTTCCCCTCTTCCATCATAGACAAGACCCTCACTGGGGTCTCCTCGGTATCTTGCAACACTGCTCTTGTTCCCCCACCCCTCCAGTTGCACAGGGACAGAGTCTCCCTGGTCCTCACCTTTCACCCGATCAGCCATCGCATACAGCACATAATCCAACAACATTTTTGCCACCTCCAACAGGATCCCACCAGTAGCCACATCTTCCCATCTCCATCCCTTTCTGCGTTCCATAGAGACCGTTCCCTCCGCAACTCCCTGGTTAACTTGTCCCTTCCCACCCAAACTACCCCCTCCCCAGGTACCTTCCCCTGCAACCGCAGAAGATGCAACACCTGTTGCGATACCTCTTCCATCGACTCTGTCCAAGTCCTTTCAGGTGAGGCAGAGGTTCACTTGCACCTCCTCCATCCTTATCTGTTGTATCCACTGATCAAGGTGTGGACTCCCATATATTGGCGAGACCAAGCCTCGGGGATAGTTTCACTGAACACATCCTCTCAGTCAGCCTAAACCTACCTGATCTCCCGATTGCTAAACACTTTAACTCTCCCTCCCATTCCTACTCTGACCTTTCTGTCCTGGGCCTCCTCCATTGTCAGAGTGAGGCCTGGCACAAATTGGAGGAACAGCACCTCATAATTTGCTTGGGCAGCTCACACCCCAGCGGTATGAATATTGACTTCACTAACTTCAAGTAACCCTTGCTTTCCCTCTCTCTCTCTCTCTCCATCCCTCCCATTCCCAGTCTCTGACTGTCACTGATTACCTTTTATCTCTGTTTGCTTTGTTGTTACTGTCTCCGAGCTAACAATGATCTATTCTACATTTTCCTTGATCTCCACCCCCTTTGGTCTCATTCTCACACCTTACACTTCCTTGTCTCTGTATCTCCCCTGACTCTCAGTCTGAAGAAGGGTCTCGACCGGAAACATCACCCATGTCTTCTATCCAGAGATGCTGCCTGTCCCGCTGAGTTACTCCAGCATTTTGTGTCTATCTTCTGCCTAGTAGTTGAGGCAGCTACAATAACAACATTGAAAAGCACCTGGACGGGTACATGGATGGGAAAGGTATAGAGGGATATGGGCCGAATATGGGCATTTGGGACAAGCTCAGATGGGGCATATTGGTCGTCATGAACAAGTTGGGCTGAAGGGCCTGTTTCCGTGCCATCTGACTCACTGATTCTAATTGAAAGTTGATGCTTTCTGGCCGTTTGTGATGGAGGCTGGATTTTCTTCAGGGTAGACGTTCAGCTGGAACCAGGTGAGAGTCGCCCTGGTCAGCTGTGACCCAATTTAGTTGGGATACAGTAAATTAAGATTATTGTCAATATGCTGTTGGTCCTCCGTGTGCCGCCAAAGCAGCGCCGACCCGCCGAGGCATGGACTCTACAAGACCCCTGAAGGTGTCCTGTGGTATCTGGCACCAAAACATTAGCAGCAGATCCTTCAAGTCCTGTAAGTTGCGAGATGGAGCCGCCGTGGATCGGACTTGTCGATCCAGCACATCCCACAGATGCTCAATCGGATTGAGATCTGGAGAATTTGGAGGCCGGGGCAACACCGTGAACACTTCATCATGTTCCTCAAACCATCCCCGAACAATGTGTGCAGTGTGGCAGGGTGAATTATCCTGCTGAAAGAGGCCAATGCCAACAGGGAATACCATTGCCATGAAGGGGTGTACCTGGCCTGCAACGATGTTTAGGTAGGTGACACGTGACAATTTGAGGTCCGCATGAATGGCCGGACCCAGGGTTTCCCAGCAGAACATTGCCCAGAGCATCACACGCCCTCCACCGGCTTGTCGTCTTCCCACAGTGCATCCTGGTGCCGTCACTTCCCCAGGTAAACGGCGCACACGTACACGGCCATCCACGTGATCTAAAAGAAACGGGACTCCTTGGACCGGGCGACCTTTCACTGCTCCTAGGTCCAGTTCCGATGCTCATGTGCCTAATGTAGGTGCTTTCGACGGTGGGCAGGGGTCACCATGGGCATTGACCGGTCTGCGGCTACACAACCCCATACACAGCAGGGTGCGATGCACTGTGTAATGTGACACATTCCTCCCGTTACCACCTTTAATATGTTCTGTGACTTGTGCCACAGTAGACCTTCTGTCGGTTCGGACCAGACGGGATAGCCTTCGTTGCCCTCGCGCATCGATGAGCCTTGGGCGCCCTACACCCTGTCGATGGTTTGTGGTTTGTCCCTCCTCGGACCACTGTCGATAGGTACTCACCACTGCTGACCGGGAGGTAGACACAAAATGCAGGAGTAACTCAGCGGGTCAGGCGGCATCTCGGGAGGCCAACGTGCCATCTTCGTCTGAAGAAGGGTCTCGACCCGAAACGTCACCCATTCCTTCCCTCCCAAGATGCCGCCTGACCCGCTGAGTTACTCCAGCATTTTGTGTCTACCTTCGATTTTAAACCAGCGTCTGCAGCTTTTTTTTCCTACTGCTGACCGGGAGCACCCCACAAGCCTTGCCATTTCAGAGATGCTCTGACCCAGTCATCTGGCCATAACAATTTGACCCTTGTCAAAGTCGCTCAAGTCTTTACTCCTGCCCATTTCTCCTGCGTCCAACGCATCAACTTCAAGAACTGACTGTTCACTTGCTGCCTAATATATCCCACCCCTTGACAGGTGCCATTGTAACAAGATAATCAGTTATTCACTTCACCTGTCAGTGGTCATAATTTTTGGGCTCATCGGTGTAGAGTCATACTGTACAGAAACAGGCCCATCGGCCCAACTCATCCCTACTGACCAAGATGCTCCATCTAAGCTAGTCCCATTTGCTGGTGTTTTGTCCATATACCTCTAAACCTTTCCTATCAATGTACCTGTCCAAGTGTCTCTCCACCTCTTCTTAAAAATCTCGTGGTGGTCACTGCTGCTAACTGGTGTGGAACTGAGCTGAGAATGACTCTGGTTGTGCCTTTATAATTCTTGTGCCACTATCCCTTCTTGTGTCAACAAATGTCGTGGATAGGGAATGTTTAGAGGGATTTATGGACCCAAAAGCAGTTAAATGGGACTAGGTTAGTTGGGGCATCTGGGTCAGCATAGACGAGTTAGGCCAATGGGCCTGTTTCGGTATTGTATTCTTGACTCCACATTATTTCCAGTCGGGTTCGGTTAAGCTTGGTCCATAGAAGTCCTCGCCACTCCTTTCCCCTTTTGGGCTCTTCTTGTGTTTCCCTCAGAGCCTTGAAGACTGTTGTACGAGTTAATTAAATAATGCAAAATTTTTCACCCGTCGCCTGCTTCCTAACTACAAATTAAAGACATCCTCTCCTTCAGCTGCGACAGATGTTGAGGCCCCAAGACAATCTTCCTCAGCGGAGATGAAAGACTGAGACAGTTGTACATCAGCCTCGCCAAGTACATGATGTGAACGAGTGGAAATCAAACAACATTGTTTTGATGCTGAAGGCACTGCAATGTACTGAGTGTGGTGATGAAAGGGAGCACTGGCACATTACAGACACCACAAAGAATAAAACTAGAAAGCACTTAGCTTACTTTTTTTTAAATTGAAACTTCTGAAAATTATTATTTTGTAAATAATGACTGCAACTAAAATACATCAAACATAAATTTTGTTTGAAGGGAAAGCAATTTTGAAAAATTACTTCATTAATTTCTAATCTTTCAACAAAATTAGCTGCTGCCAGGTTTCAGTTTAGCTCAGGCAAAGAAACTTGTCCTTGTCTTTGTAAACTAAAAATGTGTTTCCGTCCCTTAACTCATCATGAAAAATCATCCATGCCTCGTTTGTTGAAATCTGACAAGTCAGGTTGTGAAACTGTAGAAATAAAATATATTTAGCCAGTATACATTAGACTGATGTATATGCAGGGCGGCACGGTGGGGCAGTGGTAGAGTTGCTGCCTTACAGCGAATGCAGCGCCAGTGAATTGGCCTCCACTGCCTTCTGTGGTAGAGAATTCCACAGATTCACAACTCTAGGTGAAAAAGATTTTCCTCATCTCAGTCCTAAATGGCCTACCCCTTATTCTTAAACTGTGACCCCCTTGTTCAGGATTCTGCCAACATCGGGAACATTTTTCCTGCATCTAGCCTGTCCAATCCTTTAAGAATTTTATATATTTTTATAAGATCCCCTCATCCTTCTGAAGTCCAGTGAATACATGCCCAGTCGACCCATTCTTTCAACATACGTCAGTCCCGCCATCCCTGGAATTAACCTGGTGAACCTATGCTGCACTCCCTCAATAGCAATAATGTCCTTCCTCAAATTAGGAGACCAAATTTGCACATGATACTTCAGGTGTGGTCTCACCAGGGCCCTGTACAACTGCAGTAGGACCTCCTTGCTCCTAAACTCCAATCCTTTCGCAATGAAGGCCAACATGCCATTAGCTTTCTTCACTGCCTGCTGTACCTGCATGCTTACTTTCAGTGACTGATGTGCAAGCACACCCAGGTCTCGTTGCACCTCCCCTTCTCCTAATCTGACATAATAATCCACATAGGAAAAAAACTGCAGATGCTGGTTTAAATCGAAGGGAGACACAAAATGCTAGAGTAACTCAGCGAGTCGGGCAGCATCTGAGGAGAGAAGGAATGGGTGACATTTTGGGTCGAGACCCTTCTTCAGACTTCAAAACCATCCTGTTTACATTCCAGAAAATTATTCTCCTCAGCGCTGTTACCAATTTGGTTGGCCCTATCTATATGTAGATTAAAGTCACCCATGATAACTGCTGTACCTTTGCTACACGCATCCCTAATTTCCTGCTTGATGCTATCCTCAACCTCCCCACTGCTGTTTGGTGGTCTGTACACAACTCCAACAAGCGTTTTCTGCCCTTGGCTATTTCGCACTTCTACCCATACAGATTCTACAGCATCCAAGCCTTGCTATTGCATTAATCTCCTCTTTAACCAGCAATGCCACCCCACCTTTTCTTCCTTTCTGCCTATCCTTCCTGAATATTGAATGCCCCTGCATGTTTAGCTCCCAGCCTTAGTCAGCCTGGAGCCATGTCTCCTTAATTCCAACTATATCATATCCCTTAACTACTAACTGCGCATTCAATTCATCCACCTTATTATGAATGCTCCTCCATTAAGACACAAAGCTATCAGGTTTGGGTTTTTTCTCCCTTCTACCTTTTGCTTCTTTCCTCCTTTTACAGCCCTCTGTCTCCTTGCATTGGTTCCCACCCACCTGCCCTGTCAGTTTAAACATGACCTTTCCTACACTCTCTTTCCGTTAAGTCAGACTAAAGTAAAATAAAACAGGTTGTATTATGTTTTGTTTTGTGGTGTATGCTTTTAAGTACATAGACTGATGTATTCGTTTCAACAATGCATGAATTTAAATGTCGGAAGGAACTGCAGATGCGGGTTTGCACTAAAGATAGACACTGAGTGCTGGAGTAACTCAGCGGGTGAGGCAGCATCTCTGGAGAAAAGGAATAGGTGACGTTTCAGGTCGAGATCCTTCTTCAGACTGTCTTCAGTTTATCTAAGTGATCAGCTTAGCCAACCTGCTTCAGAGTACAAAATACATGATTCGTCAGTCAAAGAATAAAGCTGAATAAAAACAAGGAACTGCAGATGCTGGTTTACAAAAAAAGACACCAAGCGCTGGAGTTATTTAGAGGGGTCAGGCAGCATCTCTGGAGAACAATGTTTCAGGTTGGGACCCTAGTTCAGACAAAGAATAAGGCTTAATGTGTTGAAAATAAATAAACTGCAGATGCTGGAAATCTAAAGCAAAACAGAAAATGCTGGAAATACTCAGCAGGTCAGGCAGCACCAGTGGAAATGGAAGCAGAGTCAATGTTTCAGGTTGGAGACCGTTTGTTGCTCTCAAAGTCAGTAAGACCAAGGAGCTGATTGTTGACATCGGAAAAAGGAAGCCGAGGATCCATAAATCTGTCTTCATGGACAGTCGGTGGTGGAGAGAGTCAACGGGTTCAGGATTCTGGGTGTGCATATCTCTGAAGACCTATCTTGGGCTCAGCACATCGATGCCGTCACTCAGAAAGTTCATCAACGCCTCATCTTCCTAGAATTTTGAGGAATTTTGATATGTTGCCAAATACTTTTTGTACTGCCTGGTCCTTCACAGGTACTGACCTCCCCACCATTGAAGGGATCTACAGGAGGCGCTGCTTCAAAAGGTCAGCTAACATCATCAAAAAACCAAACATCTTGGCCACACTCTCATCTCGCTACTACCATTGGGAAGAAGGTCCAAGAGCCTGAAAATAGTGACCTCCAGGATCAAGAACAGCTTCTTTCCAGTAACCATCAGGCTCTTGAACATTACAACACTAATCTCAGCAACTATGATCTTCTCTGAACTGTATCTTTGGTTGCACTGAAGACTTCCATGTTTGCATCATTATGGTTATCTAGTATTATGATGATTAATTCTCTGTATTACTGATTATTATATATTTATCTGTGTGTGTGTTGCATTTAAGGTCCTGCTAAGCTGCAAGAAGTAAAAATGTCATTGTTCCATTGTTGGTTCATACGACAATAAACACTCTTGACTCTTGATCTGTAACGTTCAAGGAGCTTGTTGTCAACTGGACAAAGCTGCATTTGGACAGTCCTGTGAAGAATAGTTCTCATCACAATGCATTGCACCACGAGAAAATATAAGTCAAAGTTCTCATTCTTCAAAATCGATATACTAAAACTCTCGTTTGTTTGGTTTGTTTGTTCCTGAACTACAGACAAAACGGTACACGATAGCGCGACAACTTTAGGCCCATCTCGCTCACCGTCGTCCCTTTGGTGCTAATGGAAGAAGTTTCATTGAAATCGGTGTTATATTTTTAAAGTTATTCACATTTTAAAGTTTAAATCTATCTCCTAGGGAGGTAGGGGAGGGAGGGAGGGAGGGAGGAGGAGGATATGGGGGGTTTAGGGGGATGGAGTGGGGGGAAGAGGAAGGGGGAGGGGAAGCGGGGGGGGAGGGGGAGGGGGAGGGGAGGGGGGGAAGCGGGAGGGGAGGGGGTGGGGGGAAGGGTGGGAGAGGGGAGGGGGAGGGAGGAGAGGGTATTGCACCAATGCAGGAGAGGTTTGGGCCCAACGGGTCCACTTGGTCTAGTTAAACATAAAGCAACCCACGTTTTTGATCACTTGCTGAAGCATGTTGGACGTGTGAGTTGTGTTCATGTGGGTTGATTTGATGTGAGTTGTATTCATGGAGCTGGTACAAAGTCCACATTTTCCCTTGTGTATAACCAACCCTATCTATCACCAGATTGCTGCAAAGTTTGCTTTTCAAACAAAGATGCAGTGACATTCAGTGTTACAGGGCAGAAGAACATTAACCCCTTGACTCTCAGCAAGTGATACCACTACAAAATAACAAGCTTAAGGTGAGCTGGAATTTGGAACCTTCTTGCTTGGGTCATGTTAACGCACCAAATCAATGCAGCTATTTTCATTGTGTTGGAAGGAACTGCAGATGCTGGTTTAAACCGAAGATAGACACAAACTGCTGGAGTAACTCAGCGGGACAGGCAGCATCTCTGGAGAGAAGGAATGGGTGACGTTTCGGGTCGAGATCCTTCTTCAGACTGAAGAAGGGTTTTGACCCAAAACGATACCCATTCCTTCTATCCAGAGAAGCTGCCTGTCCATCTGAGTTATTCCACCATTGTGTGTCCATTTTCAGCTATTTTAATAGTTTTATGCATCTAGGATCTTCTCCCTGGATCAGTGATCAAGTGAATACTTTTACTGGGGATTGTAAGTGGATTCACTCAATCACCGCGGCATTGAAACTGGTGCTGACGTGATGTGCTGGCTCACCCATTCATTGGTTCATTTCACAAAGTAACCCTGGCAATTCAAGAGGCAAGAGTCAAACGTGCTTAATTGTCATATATACCGGCAAAAGAACATAAAGTCATACACCATGGAAACAGGCCCTTCAGCCCAACACGTCCTTCCAGAGGCTGCAGGGAGTGGTAGACACCGCCTCATCCATCATGGGTACTGACCTCCTCACCATCAACAGTCAAGAGGCAGGAGTGTTTTATTGTCATATGTCCCAAAACAGGACAATGACATTCTAACCTGCAGCAGCACAACAGAATACGTAAACATAGTACACTGTAAACACCATAATAAACAAAAACATGTTTAGTATACACGTAGATGAACATAAACACATACATATAAAACACACTTATTGTGTGTGTGTATATAAAAATGGATGTTAGATTTTTTTCAGGCTCCTGTACCTTCTTCCTGATGGCAGGAGTGGTGAATGTGTGGCCAGGGTGGTGTGTGTCCTTTTGAGGCAGCAACTCTTCTAGATCCCTGCCAATGTGGGGAGGTCAGTACCCATGATGGAGTCGGCAGTGTTCAACAACTTTTGCAGTCTTTGTCATTCCTCGGCATTTGAGTTGCTGAACCAGGCCATAATGCAGCCAGTCAATATGCTCTCTACTGTAGAAGTTCAAGAGAGTATACATTGACATACCAAGTCTCCTCAATCTAAGGAAGTAGAGGTGTTGATAGACTTTTTTTATGATTGTATCAATATGCTGAGTCCAGCACAAATCTTCAGAGATTTGCATGCCTAGGAATTTGAAGCTTTTGACTCTCCACCACAATCCCATTGGTATAGACAGGTTTGTGGATCCTCATCCTTCTTCCAAAGTCCACAATCAGTTTCTTGGTCTTGCTGATGTTGAGAGGAAGGTTGTTGTCCTGGCACTATGTGATCAATTGATTGATCTCTTTCCTATACTCGGACTCATCGTCATCTGTAATTCGTCCAACAACGGTGGTGTTGTCGGCAAACCTGAAGATGGCCATGATCTTCTGATTGAGAATGATCAGCCATGAACACATTGAATGGCGGTGCTGGCTCGAAGGGCCGAATGGCCTTTTCCTGCACCTATTGTCTATTGTCTATGGAGTTGGCACTGTGTCCAGCTGCCCAGTCGTGAGTGTCGGGTGAGTAGAGCAGGGGGATGAGTCTGCATCCTGTGCTGCTCTCAGTTCAAACAGATTGTGGTCTGTTGATGTTGAAGTCGAGGACCCAGTTGCAGAGAGATGCGCAGAGACCATGAGCTTGGAAACCAGCTTGGAGGGAATGATGGTCGGTGCCAGGCGGAAGAGGGCTCTGCCCGAGCCGGCTGCCTGCCCCTTTTCCGGGGTTGCGTCCGTGCCCAGGTGGGGTTAGAGAGGGATACCCGCTGTCCACGGGCACCCTGGGGGATTTCCAGGACCGCTGGGCACCGCGGGGGGTTGAATGCATCCTTGACAAGGATTGCAAGATAGTTGTATAATGGTTTATTGCATGTCTTGTATTATGGTGGTGGGTTCTGTTTTGGTTTTATTGTACTGTATATATTATTTTAATATTTGAATAAATATTTTTGATTAATAAAAAAAAGAGGGGATGATGGTATTAAACGGCGAGCTGTAGTCTATAAACAACAGCCTGACGTGTGTGTTTTTATAGTCCAAGTGGTCCAATGCAGTGGAGAGCCAGTGAGATCGCATCCTTCGTTGACCTGTTGTGGCAGTAGGCAAATTGAAATGGGTCGAGGTTCTTGTTGAGGTAGGAGTTGATATGCACCATAACCGCACTTCATCACCGCGGATGTTCATGCCGCTCGTCAGTTGTCAAACGGGATTTGCAGGAGGCGCTGCCTCAAAAAAGCAGCCAATATCATCAAACCTCTCCAAGTAACCCTTGCTTTCCCTCTCTCTCCATCCCTCCCCCTTCCCAGTTCTCCGACCAGTCTGACTGTCCCTCTGACATTGTATCTCTGTTTGCTTTGTTGTCACCTTCTCCTAGCTAACAAAGGCCTATTCTACATTTCCCTTGATCTGCATCTCTTTTGATCTCTTACACTTCCTTATCTCTGTGACTCCCTCTCCCCTGACTCAGTCTGAAGAAGGGTCTCGACCCGAAACGCCACCCATTCCTTCTCTCCAGAGATGCTGCCTGTCCTGCTGAGTTACTCCAGCTTTTTGGGTCTTATCTTTGGTGTAAACCAGCATCTACAGTTCCTTCCTACACACTCATCAAAGACCCACACCACCCTGGTCTTGCTCTCATCTGACTACTGTGGGAAGAGGTTTCAGGAGCCTGAAAACCGTGACCACTCGGTACAAGAACAGCCTCTTCCCAGCAACCACCGGACTCATGAACACTGCCTGGTTACCAAGTATTACTGATAATTGATTGTACTATTGAATATTGTATTTATTTATTTGTCGTGTTATTGCGTTGATGAGCCTGTAAAGCTGCTGCAAGTTATATTCTCATTGCTCCATTCCCGGTACACACCGCCATTAAACACTCTTCACTCTTGATTTATGATCACAAATCCAAATCTTGCAACCTTCAACATCTAGAAATAAAATGGCAGAATGTGCATGGGACACCAAGTTCTTCACCTGAACACAGAATCTCCTCATGAATTGCTTCATCATGAAAGTCCAAATCCAGAGTCCCCACCACACCAAGTTTATATTCACTTCAGGATAGTTGGCCTCACATCTCCACCTCATGGCCGATTGAGGAAGAGCATAATGATGCTGGGCTTTTGAGAGACACACAATCCAATAAATGGATATTGCTTATTCATCCATTGTCGTATTCTCAGTCTTGGCTGGCATGGTGGTGCTGATATTAAGTTTTAATCCCAACATCAACAGGGTCAGCGTTCAGTCTGTCAGGGCCACCCTGAGCTTCCTGCTATCCATCACTTTAAACCTTCGTCCCAGTCCCAGTCTAACCCACTGCTCTGTGGCCTCCTGTCATGTCACAGTGAAGCCCAACATTGCTGAGATCCCCCATCTAGTCTAGTCCCATTTGGCCCATACCTCTCTAAGCTTTTTGTCTTTTAAAAGTGTCTTTTAAATGCTGTTATCTTCCCTGCCTCGATTGCCTCCACTATAATAATAATAATAATATATTTATTTTATATAGCGCCTTAACACATGCACAAAGCGCTTTACAAATACAATTAACATAGAAACAAACAGACAAACAGACAAACTATCCTGACGGAAAAGCGGCGAATACTCAACGCCAGCGTCCTCTCACGTCAGGGTCCGGCAGTAGACATTAAAGAACACAAGACACACAGATACAATTTTTTACACAAAACAGCCATCACAGTGATTGCTCTAGGCATACCCTCACTGTGATGGAAGGCAAAGTCTTATCTCCTCCTCGTTCTTCTCCCGTGGTGCCACGAGGCAGTCGAGGCTCCCAACCCCTTGAAGCTCCCACCGGGCGATGGAAAGTCCCAGGGCCGAGCCACGCAGGGCGATGAAAGTCCTGAGCCCCCACCGGGCGATGGAAAGTGCTGCGGCCGGGCCACGCAGGGCGATGAAGGGCCTGCGAGCGGGTTGATCGTACCTCGTGCTTCGGGGCGGTCGAAGCTGCTACGGCTGGAGCTCCCAAAAGCCGGTCGCCAGCCAGGGACCTGCGAGCTCCCGATGTTGCGGTCTGCAGGGCCCACGGCCGAAGCCTCCGAGATGGTAAGTCCAGGCCCTGCGACCGGAGTCCTCAAGGTCGATCCCAGCTGGAGGCCGCCGACTCCACGATGTTAGGCCGTAGCGCGAACGGAGATACGACACGGTAAAGGTCGCATCTCCGTTGAGGAGGAGATTTAAAAAAAGGTTTCCCCCAACCCCCCCACCACCCCCCCCACATACACAGAATTAAAAATAAAACAAAACGTACATTTAACATCAACAATGACAAAAAAACACAAAAAAGAACGGAGAGACTGCCGGTGAGCCGCAGCTGCAGAACACAGCCACGCCCCTTCATCAGCTCCTCTGGCAGCTCCTCTGGCAGCTCATTCCATATACCCACCACCCTCTGAGTGAAAACAGCTTCCAGTGTTCTGTCTTGTTACATTCCAGCCTTACAGATTTATACTGAGTTCAACAATTTCAGGCAACTAGAATTCTACACTTTCAGGTAACTTGATTCCTCAGCCTGCAAAGGTCATCCATCTGCATTATTAGCTCAGCATGTATTTGTTCCTTCCTTATTTTCTCTCTGGGAGTGGAAGACACGTGGAGCTGACCTGCTGGCCTAGACCTGCTGCTCTGCACTTTGCAGCTCTAAAGAAAGGCTCCCTCCCACGGATGCTGCCTGACCTGCTGAGTATTGGTTCAGATTTCCAGGGCTGTCTGTGTGGAGTTGCACATTCTCCCTGTCGATCATGAGGGACCCCAACAGTCCTTTCAGGTTAGGCAGAGGTTCACTTGCACTTCCTCCAACCTCATCTACTGTACCGTTGTTCAAGATGTGGGCTCTTATACATCGGCAAGACCAAACGCAGACTGGGCGATCGTTTCGCGGAACACCTTCGCCCAGCCCGCCTGAACCAACCTGATCTAAGGTAGACACAAAATGCTGGAGTAACTCAGCGGGACAGGCAGCATCTCTGGAGCAAAGGAATGGCTGACATGGTTTGGATGGGAAGGGATGAGTTAACCAGGGAGTTTCTGATCGAGACCCTTCTTCAGACTCAGACAACCTACCTGATCTCCCGGTTGCTGGACACTTTAATTCCCCTTCCCATTTCTACACAGACCTTTCGGTCCTTGGTCTCCTCCATTGTCAGAGTAAGGCTAAATGCAAATTGGAGGAACAGCATCTCACATTTCGCTTGGGCAGCTTACAGCCCAGTGGTATGAATATTGATTTCTCTCACTTCAGGTAGCCCTGGCATTCCCTCTCTCTCTATCCCTCCCCCACCCAAGTCGCACTAGCTTTTCATTTTCACCCTACAAACAGCTTACAATGGCCTGTTTCCTTTATCATCGTTACTTTTTTGCATATCTTTCATTCATTGTTCTTTATCTCTCCACATCACCATCTGTATCTCTCGTTTCCCTTATCCCTAACCAGTCTGAAAAAGGGTCTCGACCCGAAACATCACCCATTCCTTCTCTCCAGAGACGCTGCCTGTCCCGCTGAGTTACTCCAGCTCTTTGTGTCTATCAAAGAATTACAGATGCTGGTTTATACAAAAGGACACAAAGTGCTGGGGTGACTCAGCAGGCCAGACTGAAGAAGGGTCCCGACCCAAAATGTCACCTATCCATGTTCTCCAGAGATGTTGCCTGACCCGTTGAGTGAACCCAGCAATTTGTGTCTTTCTGCAAGAACACCATGGATTCTTAAAACATAGTGTACCCAAAGCTTTATGCCAACTTTCCAGCAGTCTTCTGCGCCATGATTTAGTAATATAAATCCTTGCGTTCATAAGTATTTAGAAATATTTCCTCTGACAATAAGATAACACTTCTCCTTCACCTTCAACTTCCAACTGACTAAAAATTAAAACACAAAGTGCTGGAGGAACTCAGCAGGTCAGGCAGCATCTGTAGAGGGAATAGACAGACAACGTTTCGGTCGGGACCCTTCTGCAGACTGATGGAGTTGGGGGGAGAAAGCTGGAAAAGAGAGGTGGGGGTGGGGCAAAGCCTGGCAAGTGATAGGTGGATACAGGTGAGAGTGGTTTGGGGGGTGATTGTCAGATGGGTGCAGTGAGTGACAAAGCTGGAGGTGAAAAGGAGACAAAAGGGTTTCAGATCAGGAGAGAGGAAGAGGAGTGAAGTGGAAAGCCGGGGGGAGGGATATGGGTGGAAGGGGACAGGGAGGGTCTTTCTTTCTTGCGTAAGGTGTGCACAGCCTAAAGTTGTAGGTCAAGGGTAGACATCCAGGCCAGGGCAGCATCAGTTGCTGGGTGGGTGGCCTTGATGCCACCAGGGAAAAGCCTCAGTGAGCAGTCATTCACGATGTGTGGGATGGTCTGGTCTGGATATCCGCAGTCACAAGCAGGGCGGGGAGGGTAAAGAGGGGGAATCAAAAGGAAATATGGGATTCAAGGATGGGAGATGAGCGTAGGGAGGAGGGGAAAGGAACAGGGTGACTGGGAACATGGGGGGATATGTGCCTACACTGGAATGGTGGAAGGAGGCAGGGGAAAGAGAGGGGGATAGGGGAGGCATAAGCTGAAATTGGAGAGTTCAATGTTCATATTGGTGGGGTGTATGCACTTGAATCACAGGAACCATTCATTTTTGTCATATGGAATTTCTAAGTAAAACAAATGATTTAATATTTCGTTCCCAGGAGCACTTTACGCGTTTGAGTTTGTTGTGAGTGGATGATGAGGTTTGCCTCGATTACAAAGCGCAATATGTCTGTTCTATTTTCACTTACGCATCTCATTTCCTATGGATCGCAACCACCTAAGACCCCAAGATTAACATGTTGCTTGAAGTCCTAGTGGGGAGTGAGAAACCGTGCTTTTGAACTGTTCCACACTACAGGCAGTGAGGCTCTGCAGGAAATGAGGGTCACACAGGAATGTGAAACTCTTTTATCACCGGTCCACACAACATCACAGGCTGACAAGATATCACCATTCTGCAGCTGGGAAAATGAGGAAGATAAAGCAAAGGTAAATAGTAAAAATGTAACACTGTAGTAAATTCTCACGTACATTATTTACAAATCTGACTGATTTGTAATGTTGAATTAGGAATCCAGTGAATTTGGAGGCAGTCAAGAAATATATAAAATGACTCTTAAAGATTACGTCTCCTTTTCATCTCCAGTCTTTGTCACTTACTCCACTCAAGAAGTATCCAGAGGCACGAAGTGCTGGAGTACCTCAGCCGGTCAGGCAGCATCTGCGGAGATAGACGCAAAATGCTGGAATGACTCAGCGGGACAGGCAGCATCTCTTCAGAGAAGGAATGGGTGACGTTTCAGGTCGAGACCCTTCTTCAGACTGAGAGTCAGGGGGGAGGGAAACTAGAGATATGGAAGGGAAGATATGTGAAAATGACAGATCAAAGCAGATGATGTTAAGGAAATGTAGAATGGTTCTAATGGTCTGAAGAAGGGTCTCGCCCCGAAACGTCACCCATTCCTCTCCAGTGATGCTGCCTGTCCCGCTGAGTTACTCCAGCATTTTGTGTCTATCTTAGAATGGTTCATGGTTGGCTGAGGGGAAGGTGACAACGAGGCACACAGTCAGTAAAACTAATCAGGACAGTAAATGGATAGGTGACGTTTCAGGTTGGGACCCTTCTTCAGACAGCTTCTGTTTCTACTGTGCATTCCTATTCTGAGGCAGCAGGTGGGCATGTTGATTTAGCCAAATACACACACTCAGAAAGTGGTACATTGTCCCTCAATTTCCTGGAGATCCATATCACAAGATCTGCAGCATTGCCCTGTATGGACATGTAGCACAGGAACAGGCCCATCAGCCCACAATATCTGTGCCAAACATCATACCTTTCTAATGAATTCCATCGGCCTGCATAAGCTTGATATCCCTCTATTCCCCACCTGCTCATCTGTCTAAATGCTGCTTAAACATTGCTATTGTATCTGATTCAACCACCTCCCCTGGCAGATTGTTCCAGGCACCTACCATAATTTATCCTACCCACCTCATGATTTTATGACACCTCTGTAAGATCACCCCTCAGCCTCGTGCACTCCAAGAAATAAAGTCCTGGGTGTGGCTGAAGATCATATCATATCATATCATATATATACAGCCGGAAACAGGCCTTTTCGGCCCTCCAAGTCCGTGCCGCCCAGTGATCCCCGTACATTAACACTATCCTACACCCACTAGGGACAATTTTTACATTTACCCAGCCAATTAACCTACATACCTGTACGTCTTTGGAGTGTGGGAGGAAACCGAAGATCTCGGAGAAAACCCACGCAGGTCACGGGGAGAACGTACAAACTCCTTACAGTGCAGCACCCGTAGTCAGGATCGAACCTGAGTCTCCGGCGCTGCATTCGCTGTAAAGCAGCAACTCTACCGCTGCGCTACCGTGCCGCCTTTGTCCTGGTTGGGTTGCTCCTGGGCCTGGTCAAGCTGGCCATCCGGGAGTCACGGCACCAGGCGGAAGAGGGCTCTGCCCAAGCCGGCTGCCTGCCCCTTTTCCGGGGTTACGTCCGTGCCCGGGTGGTGTTAGAGAGGGACTACGCGCTGTCCACGGGCACCCTGGGGGATTTCCGGGACCGCTGGGCACCGCGGGGGGTTGAATACATCCTTGACAAGGATTGTAAGATAGTTGTATAATAGTTTATTGTTTGTCTTGTATTATGGTGGTGGGTTCTGTTTTGGTTTTATTGTATTGTATATATTATTTTCATATTTGAATAAATATTTTTGATTAATAAAAAAAAGAAATAAAGTCCTAGCCTGCCCAACCTCTCCCTATAGCTCAGGCCCTCAAGTCCTGGCAACATCTTTGCAAAGGCGTAAGACAAACTGGCTGTGTTTCTCTTTTAAGAAGGAATTATTTGGAGAATCTACATTATGGATCTGGTGTTGTGTAGAGCCAAACCATGGCCATTGCACAGAGGTAGACGATGGCGAATGGGACTTTGAATTCTTTGTGTTAGAGTGAGGGAAAGGATAATAAATGACACCAGATATTATTGGAGACTTCAATTGGGCCAATCTCAATGCAGAGGGTGACACAAACATCAGACCCAAAGTACTTATCCAGATCCCTTACAAGAAAAACTGGAGACATGAGGAACTGCAGATGCTGGAATCTTGAGCAAAACACAAAGTGCTGGAGTAACTTAACAGGTCAGGCAGCATCTCTAGAGGTAGTGGAATGACAACGTTTTAGGTCGGGACCCTTCTTCAGACTCTTCAGCATTGTGAAGGCTCTGATGCCTTCCTGATGGGGATGGAGATGTAAATGGTCCATGGTAAAGGTGAGGCAATGGGGGTCGATCAATTGGTAGTTATTGAACGGTGTAGAAGAGTGTGTGAGGTGTCTCGGATGTTGGTCGGGAGTGACTGGACAAGGGGGGGGGACATACTTGGAGATGAGTATGGTGGTGCAGGAGCGGGTAGAAACAACAGGCCTGCCAGGGCAGTGCTGCCTGCGTATTTGAGGGAATAGAAACAGGCACTGCGGGGTTGGGGAACGGTAAGGTTGCAGAGGAGATCGCTGGAGGCAACAGTCTGAAGATGAGCCCCAACCCAAAACGCCACCTGTCCACTCCCTCCACAGATGCTGCCTGACCACTGGGTTCTTCCAGCACTTTGTGTTTAGCTTCAAAACTGGGATGGACTGGCCAAAAAGACAATACTGGATGGTTTGCTGTAGATGATGTGGACAAATTGTGATGTCCCTGTAAATTTGAGAATCATAGGATCATAAGATCATAATTGATAGGAGTAGAATTTGCCCATTCGGCCCATCAAGTCTACTCCGCCATTCAATTATGGCTGATCTATCTCTCCCTCCTAACCACATTCTCCTGCCTTCTCCCCATAACCTCCCCATATGATAACCCATACGATTCAAGAATCTATCTGTCTCTGCCTTTAAAATATCCACTGACTTGGCCCCACAGCCTTCTGTGGCAAAGAATTCCATAATTCTTCCTGTAATTGAACTCAGCGTGAATCACGGAGCGATGAAGGCACCGTGTAAACAGGTAGCCTCATGCCTAGCAACTGAACATTAAAAAATAAAGAGCATCATGATGAAATGTACAAACGCTCAGTGATTCAGGTAAACAAGGTGTGGCTTTGTGGTGGTTTCATCCCTTGCCTCCACCTGTTTGAAACTCTAGAACGCTATAATAATGTTCCCCTACCTTTTATTTAATATTGCCGTCTGGCAGACTGCACTCAAAGAATCAAAACTGATCATTAAAAAGATTACGTTTACATCCAGTTTTCTATGGAGAGTATTGGAATGCAAAATGGTTTTGAAGATTACACTCAAATGCAAAACCATTTGGCTTCAGTTTTTCAGTAGCACTTTCTTTTCCATGAAACATTTTACAAGTGGGAGTTTCAACAACTGCCCATTGATTTTTTGTTTCTCCACGTGGAAAAATCTACAGCTTTGGGTGTGTAGGTAGGAACTGCAGATGCTGGTTTACATCGAAGATAGACACTAAATGCTGGAGTAACTCAGTGGGACCGGCAACATCTTTGGAGAGAAGGAATGGGTGATGTTTCGGGTCAAGACCCTTCTTCAGTCTGAAGTGGTGGTGTAGGGTTAGGGTTAGGTTTAAGGTCAGTCTGAAGAAGGGTCTCGACCCGACACGTCACCCATTCCTTCTATCCAGAGATGCTGCCTGTCCCGCTGAGTTACTCCAGCATTTTGTGTCTGTCTGCAGCTTTAGTGGTCAGCTTTAAAAATCCTCCACAATTACATTGGAATAGCTTCTTGCTTGCAGTCATCAGACTACTGAACGGACCTCTCATAATCTAAGGGTCTTCTCTCGATCTCCCAACCTACCTCATTGTGGTCCTTGCACTTTTTTTAATCTGCTCTTTCTTTGTAACTGTAATGCTGTAACATTATATTCTGCCCACTGGCAATTTTCTCTTTGTTGTACTTGTGTATGACTTGATTGTACTCATGTAAAGTATGATTTGACTGGACAGCACACAGAGTTTTTCACAGTATCTCAGTACATGTGACAATAATAAACTAATACCAATCATCCAGCACTTTTTTGCACCAAATTCCATCATGTGCAGTTTCTCGTGTCATCTGCTGCCTTTGTTCTTCCAGGGGTAGAGGAGACAGATCTGGGACATGTTGTCAGAGAAGCAGGCAGATGTAGTTCAACATGTAGATAATACACACAAACGCATACACTGGTGTTAGAGAGTGTGAATGTTCATATTGGCAGAAGATACAGGAGCTTGTAAACCCATGATCTTCAGGCTCAAGAACAGCCTCTTCCCAACAACCATCAGGCTCTTGAACACTGCACAACACTAACCACAGCCCAACTATGATCTTCTACTGACTGTGCCTTTGGTTCCACTACAGACTTTAGTTTTTGCACTATTATGCTTACATGCCCTCCATAATAGGGCGGCACGGTAGCGCAGCGGTAGAGTTGCTGCTTTACAGCGAATGCAGCGCCGGAGACTCAGGTTCGATCCTGACTACGGGTGCTGCACTGTAAGGAGTTTGTACGTTCTCCCCGTGACCTGCGTGGGTTTTCTCCGAGATCTTCGGTTTCCTCCCACACTCCAAAGACGTACAGGTATGTAGGTTAATTGGCTGGGTAAATGTAAAAATTGTCCCTAGTGGGTGTAGGATAGGGTTAATGTACGGGGATCGCTGGGCGGCACGGACTTGGAGGGCCGAGGGGGCCTGTTTCCGGCTGTATGTATATGATGATATGATGATGATAATGTTTGGAACAAAGACCCATCATTTATTTATTTGCCTCTGTACTCCACAGTTTGAGATTTGTAATATAAGAAAATCACATGTGGTTAAAGTGCACATTGCCAGATTTTAATAAAGGCCATTTTTATACATTTTGGTTTCACCATGTAGAAATTACAGCAGTGTTTATACATAGTCCCACCATTTCAGGGTACCATAATGTTTGGGACACAGCAATGTCATGTAAATAAAAGTAGTCATGTTTAGTATTTTGTTGCACATCCTTTGCATGCAATGACTGCTTGAAGTCTGTGATTCATGGACATCACCAGTTGCTGGGTGTCTTCTCTGGTGATGCTCTGCCAGGCCTGTATTGCAGCCATCTTTAGCTTATGCTTGTTTTGGGGGCTAGTCCCCTTCAGTTTTCTCTTCAGCATATAAAAGCATGCTCAATTGGGTTCAGATTGGGTGATTGACTTAGCCACTCAAGAATTGACAATTTTTTAGCTTTGAAAAACTCATTTGTTGCTTTAGCAGTATGTTTGGGATCATTGTCGCTGTAGAATGAGCCGCCGGCCAATGAGTTTTAAGGCATTTGTTTGAACTTGAGCAGATAGGATGTGTCTATACACTTCAGAATTCATTAAGCTTCTACCATCAGCAGTTGTATCATCAATGAAGATAAGTGAGCCAGTACCTTCAGCAGCCATACATGCCCAAGCCATAACACCCTCACCACCGTGTTTCACAGATGAGGTGGTATGCTTTGGATCTTGGGCAGTTCCTTCTCTCCTCCATACTTTGCTCTTGCCATCACTCTGATATAAGTTAATTTTTGTCTCATCTGTCCACAACATCTTTTTCCAGAACTGTGGTTGCTCTTTTAAGTACTTCTTGGCAAACTGTAACCTGACCATCCTATTTTTCCGGTGAACCAATGGTTTGCATCTTGCAGTGTAGCCTCTGTATTTCTGTTCATGAAGTCTCCTGCGGACAGTGGTCATTGACAAATCCACACCTGACTCCTGAAGAGTGTTTCTGATCTGTTAGACAGGTATTTGGAGATTTTTCTTTATTATAGAGAGAATTTTTCTGTCATCAGCTGTGGAGGTCTTCCATGGCCTGCCAGTCCCTTTGCGATTAGTAAGCTCACCAGTGCTCTCTTTCTTCTTAATGATGTTCCAAACAGTTGATTTTGGTAAGCCTAATGTGTGCCTGATGCCTCTAACAGTTTTATTCTTGTTTCTCAGTCTCATAATGGCTTCTTTGTCTTTCATTGGCATAACTTTGGTCCTCATGTTGATGACGGTAGCGCAGCGGTAGAGTTGCTGCTTTACAGCGAATGCAGCGCCGGAGACTCAGGTTCGATCCTGACTACGGGTGCTGCACTGTAAGGAGTTTGTACGTTCTCCCCGTGACCTGCGTGGGTTTTCTCCGAGATCTTCGGTTTCCTCCCACACTCCAAAGACGTACAGGTATGTAGGTTAATTGGCTGGGTAAATGTAAAAATTGTCCCTAGAGGGTGTAGGATAGTGTTAATGTACGGATCTCGCTGGGCGGCACGGACTTGGAGGGCCGAAAAGGCCTGTTTCCGGCTGTATATATATGATATGATATGATAACAGCAATAAAAGTTTCCAAAGGTGATGGGAAGATTGGAGGAAAGACTGAGTGCTGAGAGCTCTCTTATACCTGCATTAAGGAGGCAATTAAACAAACTGAGCAATTACAAACGTCTGTGAAGCCATGTGTCCCAAACATAATGGTGCCCTGAAATGGGGGGACTATGTATAAACACAGCTGTAATTTCTACATGGTGAAACCAAAATGTATAAAAATACCCTATAATAAAATCTGACAATGTGCACTTTAACCACATGTGATTTTTTCCATTACAAATCTCAAATTGTGGAATACAGAGGCAAATAAATAAATGATTGGTCTTTGTCCCAAACATTATGGAGGGCAGAGTACCTAGTATTACTGTTACTAATTTATTATATTATCGATTGTAAAATATTTATCTGTGTGTTATTACGTTTATGGGCTGCTGCAAGTAAAAATTAATTGTTCCGATGTTGCTACATATGACAATTAAACACTCTGGAATCTTGACCCGACCTTGACAACAGAACATGATCGCCCACCTCTTGCACCACTATGGGCTTGTTTTATTTTCTCTTTATGTTTATGCACAAATGTCTTGATTTTCTTTTGCACTATCTTCTTTCTTTTAGAATTGTTATTTTTAATTTATGTACAATTTGTGCACAACTTGCTTTCTGTGTCTTGCCTGAGTCAACGTGCCTGCGATGCTCCAGCAAGCACGATGTCTCATCCTCACCATACTCGTGCAAGTGGCAATAGACTTGAACTTGACACACTCCGAGGCTGGTGATCGGGGCACAATTTAGTTGAACGACAAAAGCAGAGTTCAGTGAGGTTGTCTTCTCTGGGTTGAAATTGTATTGAAAGGGAGATCATTTTTATAATGTAATTCCTTTGTGCATTTATTGTGTATTATGGTGTTGTCTTAAGTTTATTTTTTAATTAGTTTCTCAATTATTTAGCGATATCGTATTACACCATTGTCTGAGGCGTACACAACTGGCAATGTAGTCACTGATATGCTGTAACTGTAAACGTCACGACAGCTTAAATATCACTGAAGTAATTGACCCGTCACCAGGTACAATGCAACATTGCAGGCAATGCCATCCATATTAGCTAACAAGTGAACAACCTTACCATCTCAATTTGTATTCAGGCACCTTAGAATTAACATAGATGAGCTTCGAGCCATTCACAGTGTACAGATCATAGTATTGCAGTTCAAGATTACATACAAGAGGCGTTTAAAGAACAAATCTTTTCTATCACCTTTTAATTTCGTTTTTTAGTTTAGTTTACAGATCCCAAGATGGTGCCCAACCCAGGCGACTATTTGTGTGCTAGTCACAGCAGTGGATCTGCAATCACACATTACAATTGCTCCACTCTTTTAAATCTCTACTCCTAGGGCAACATTTCTTACTTTAACTATGATCTGTACATTGCGAATAGCTCGAATGCAATCTTGTATTGTCTTTCCGTTGACAGGTTAACATGTAACAAAAGCTTTTAACTGTACCTCAGTGCACGTGACAATAAACAAAACAAAACCAAACTGGAAACAGCAAGGAAACAGGCCTTTCAGCCCGCCGAGTCCGTGCCGAGCAGCGATCCCCGCACACTAACACTATCCTACACACATTATTTATACACACACTATATACACACTATATACACACAACTCTGCTTTCTTCCCACACTCCCAAGTCCTACAGGTTTGTAAGTTAATTGGTTTAGTTTAGTTTAGAAATACAGTGTGGAAACAGGCCCTTCAGCCCACCGAGTCCGCACCGACCAGCGACCCCCATACATTAACACTAGTGACAATTTGCAATTTTTATCAAAGCCAATTAACCTCCAAACATGTACGTCTTTGGAGTGTGGGATGAAACCGGAGCACCCGGGGAAAACCCCTTGCGGTCATGGGGAGAACGTACAAACTCCGTACAGACAGCACACATAGTCAGAATCGAACCCGGGTCTCTGGCACTGTAAGGCAGCAACTCTACCGCTACGCCACCGTGCCACCCTAAATTGGCTTGTATAAAATTGAAAATTGTCTCTAGTGTGTAGGATAGGATAGTGCTAGTATATGGGGAGATAGCCGGTCGTAGCAGACTCTGTGGGTTGAAGGGCCTGTTTCCACTCTGCATCTCTAAAGTCTAAAGGACTCAAGAGCTTTTAATTGTCATATGTACCAAGAATGGAACAAAGACATTCTTATTGCAGCTGCTTTACTGGTCCATAAACACAATAAAAACAGATAAATAAACAATAATCGATAATCCAGATAAATAACAATAACCGATGATCTGTAAAAATACTAATTAAAGATAACCAGACCATATTGGTGCAAAACCAATGTATGTAGTGCAAACAAAACAAATCCATAGTAATTAAGTTCATGTTCATTAATCATAGGAGCAGAATTAGGTCATTCAGCCCTTCGAGTCTTCTCCACCATTCAATCATGGCTGATCTAACTTTCCCTCTGAACCCCATTCTCCTGCCTTCTCCTTTGACTCCAAAGCATAGTTGCTGAGACAGGGTTGAGGCAAGTGTTGTGCAGTCTTCACAAGCCTGATGGCTGTTGGGAAGAAGCTGCTCTTTAACCTGGTGGTCATAGCTTTCAGGCTCCTGTATCTCCTTCACGATGGTAGTAGCGCGATGAGAGCGTGGCCAGGCTGGTGTGGGTCTTTGACATTATAGGCTGCCTTTATGAGTCAATACCCTCTGACAATCGCTTGAATGGAGGGTGGTCAGGACCCAAGATGGGCCTGGCAGTGTCCATCACTCTCTGCAGCCTCCTTCTTCCAGGCCATGATGCAACCAGCCAATGTGCTCTCAACTGTACACCTGTAGAGTTTGGATAAAGCATTTGTTGACATAACCAATCTCCTCAATCTTCTAACAAAGTGGAGACATTGGTGAGCTTTCTTTGTGATTGCATCGATGTGGTGGGCCCAAGACAGATCTTCAGAGACAGTCTGAGATCTTTCCCATGTTATTTATTGTTTACCTCTCATGTACCCTTCCAGAAATGGTGGCCCAAAGTGTAAAAAGAGAGTATATTCGGGAGACTGCATGCGTGGCTGTCAAACTAATAAGGAACGGGTTAGCCCAGAGATTAGAAGAAACACTTTCTTAGCAGCTTGGTAGCAACGAGGAAGCAGTTCCCACGGAAGGTAATTCAAGCTGACTTAATTAACTTCTTCCGAAAAAAAAACTAATTAAATATGGCATGAACAAGGCTCGAATTTATTTGAAAATGTACCACAGAGGTGATCATGTGCTCTGCAGGACACAATGGGCCCTTGGTGTTGGGTCAGGAATGAGGGAGGGTAAGGTGCCTGAGACACATAATGTGACTGTCGGAATGGGTGAATATTCTCAATGTTTGCCTTAGTATCTGGGGAGCCATGAATTACAAACAGCTCTCTGTCAGGAGATTAGCTGGATTGATGGAGGCTATAATAGATTAGTTTAGTTTCGAGATACAGCACGGGAGCGGGCCCTTCACCCCACGGAGTCCACGTCGACCTTCAATCACCCCTTCACACTCGTTCTATGTCATCCCACTTTCTCATCCACACTTGGGAACATTTACAGACTCCAATTAATCTACAAACCTGCATGTCTTTGGGATGTGGGCGGAAACCGGAGCGCGCTTGGGAAAGCCACACGGTCACAGGGAGAACGTGCAAACTCCACACAGAGTGCACCCAAGGTCAGGATTGAGCCTGGGTCAGGGGCTCTACGGCTGCACAACACTGTCACAATTCACTTGCGCATGCTTCATGGAGGCAATATGATGATCTCATTCGACGCTTTCTTGTCATATGAAATAGTTTGTTTGTTACTTGGGATGGGAGAGGCTAGAAAGATATTAACAACTGGAATAAAATGGGGTGGAAGGAGGGCACAGAAAGCACCAAAATAAGAGGCTGGTTGTGTATGAAATGGTGAGAAAGAAACCATGTGCATTATTTAGCATCTTCCGAGCCATCAGTCCAAAGCGCTGCATGACTGGTTGATTATCGAGATGATCCGCATGAACACAAATGCAAAATGGTTGCTGACGTTCCCACTGACAGAAGGATCTACAGGAAGCGCTGCCTCAAAAAGGCAGCGAGCATCATCAGAGACCAGCACCATCCTGCCCACTCTCCCATCTCACTTCTACCTTTGGGAAGAAGGTTCAGGAGCCTGAAAACAATGTTCAACAACAGCCTCTTCCCAGTAACCATCAGGCCCTTGAACACTGCACAGCTCTAACGTCAGCCACTATGATCTTCTACGGACTGTGTATTTGGTTCCACAACGGACTTGTGTTTTATACGATCATAAGGTCATAAGTGGTAGTGGAATTAGGCCATTCAGCCCATCAAGTCTACTCCACCATTCAATCATGGCTGATCTATCTCTCCCTCCTAACCCCATTCACGATCAATTTATTGTCACATGTGCCAATTAAGGTACAGTGAAATTTGAGCTACCATACAGCCATACTAAGTAAAAAACAACAAGACACACACCACATAAAATAAAATTTAACATAAACATCCACCACAGCGGATTCCACATTCCTCACTGTGATGGAAGTTCAATCAGCTTCCCTTTGTGTTCCCCCGCGGTCGGGGCAGTTGAACCACTCAAAATGAACCATCCGCAGTCGCCGCTGCCGACAGTCCGAGGCCCTCGCGTCGGGATGATCGAAACTCCCGCCTTCCATTCTCCTGCCCTCCCCAATTTTGCGCTATTATGGTCTGGTTACTGAATATTATTTATTATTAAATGTACTGTGTTATTGATAATTTTATATTTATCTGTTGTGTAATTGTGTTAATGGGTCTGTCAAAAGCCAGTCAGAATGTAATTGTTCCACTGTCAGTACATATGACAATTAAACACTCTTTATAATGCTACCTCACTACATTTTGAGCCTGGACATAAATGATTTAGTGATAAATATTAATTGGTAAACATTAAATGCTACTGATACTGATAGTGCTGGACTCGGGAATACCACAGGTTATTAATTATTAAGCTACTCCAACACACTGTGTCTTCATTAATTTAGTTTAGTTTAATTTAGTTTTGTTTAGAGATACAGCGCGGAAACAGGCCCTTCAGACCACCCAGTCTGTGCCGACCAGTGGACCCCACACACTAGGGACAATTTACAATTTTACCAAGGCAATTAGCCTACAAACGTGTACGTCTTTGGAGTGTGAGAGGAAACCGGAGCACCCGGAGAAAATCCATGCAGTCATAGGGAGAACGTACAAACTCCATACAGACAGCACCCATAGTCAGGATCGAACCCGGGTCTCTGGCGTTGTAAGGCAGCAACTCCTCACTTGTGCCACCGTGCCGCCCTAATGTTCTAATCTCAGTATCTCCACATTGGGGTGGGATACGGGGACAAACAGATCTCCTTGAGAAGCGAGAGTTAACAGGAACCACACACCCATACAGAGGGTGGTGGGTGTATGGAATGAGCTGCCAAAGGAGGTAGTTGATGCAGGTACAATATCAACATTTAAAAGACATTTGGACAGGTACATGGATAGGAAAGGTTTAGAGGGATATGGGCCAAACGCTGGCAAAAGGGACTAGCTTAGATGGGGCACCCTGATCAACATGGACATGTTAGGCTGAAGAACCTGTTTCTCTGCTGCATGACTTTGTGACCTCCTTTTAGAGCTGATTTCATTCATGCTTTTGTTTCCAGAAATGTTCCCTTGGATGAGGAACTACTGTCCTCAGGAAAGACTAGAGGCTGAGACTGTTTGTACTGGTTCAAACTCCAGAACGTCCTTTTCAGGTGCAGATATATGGATAGGATGGGTTAAGAGGGTCATGGGCCAAATGCAGGCAAATGGGGCTAGCCCAAAATACCAAGTTGGTCGTTGTGGGCAAGGTGGACCGAAGATGTACACTGGTACAGGGTGAGGGGGGGACGGTGACACAGAGGGTGAGGGGGCGCGGTGACACAGAGGGTGAGGGGGGGGCGGTGACACAGAGGTAGAGTTGCTACCTCACTGCACCAGAGACCTGGGTATGATCCTGACTACAGGTGCTGTCTGTACACAGTTTGCACGTTCACCCCTTGACCTGCGCGGGTTTTCTCCAAGTGCTCCGGTTTCCTTCTACACTCCAAAGACACAGAAGTTTGTAGGGTAATGGGCCGGTAAAATTATAAATCGTCCCTCGTGTGTGTGTAGGATAGTGCAAGTGTGTGGGGATCGCTGGTCGGTGCAGACTCGATGGGCCGAAGGGCCTGTTTCCGCTCTGTATCACAAACTAAAATACAGCTCCATGACTTCAGCAACAGCAGCCATAACCTTACTCTATTCCAACATAAACATAATGCTGATCAAAGTGATTGAAAACAGTATAAGAAAATAACTGCAGATGCTGGTACAAATCGATTTATTCACAAAATGCTGGAGTAACTCAGCAGGTCAGGCAGCATCTCGGGAGAGAAGGAATGGGTGACGTTTCGGGTCTGAAGAAGGGTCTCGACCCAAAACGTCACCCATTCCTTCTCTCCCGAGATGATGCCTGACCTGCTGAGTTACTCCAGCATTTTGTGATTGAAAACAGTGTCAATTCACCAGATGGAAATTAGGGCTCGGCAGATCAGCATTCTCTTTTGGAAAACCCAGGGTCACACACAGTACACAAGCAGGCCCTTCGGCCCACATGTCCATGCTGACTGTTAAGTTTAAGCGGGAGAATACAGATTGCCTCAGAAAGGAGATGAGGAGGAATTTCTTTAGTCAGAGGGTGGTGAATCTGTGGAATTCATTGCCACCGACGGCTGTGGAGGCCACGTCAATGGATATTTTTAACATGGAGATTGACAGATACTTGATTAGTACGGGTGTCAGGGGTTATGGCGAGAAAGCAGGAGAACGGGGTTGAGAGGGAGAGATGGATCAACCATGATTGAATGGTGGGAGTAGACTCGATGGGCCTAATGGCATACTTCTACTCCTAAGACCTATGAATTTATGAAGTAATTTCTGGTTCCAGTGTGAAAGATTTTAGTTTAGTTAAATGCAACATATTGAATGGGTGAATGGAAAAATGTCAGGACATTTGGAGATGTAATTTTAACCTCATGACTAAATCCTACTTGTTTGTGCAATGTTAACTGACTATTCGCAGTAGCATCCCTTCCTGTAACAGTATCATTTTACTTGGGATGCAATAGATTTGCTTACACCTCTGACTATATACTCTGACAACAGTATTTTGAACAATTTATATGCAAAGTTATTTATTGCTTCTGTAGTTAGTGTCGGCCTTTTGCATTACGTTTGATTTTTTTCTTTGATAAATTGTTTTTTGTTACCTTGTCCAAATGTTTGTTTTGGTTTTTGGAAACCACTGGTTGCCGACCAAAAAAAAAAAAAAGCCCCACGGGGTGAATGAAGGTCGTTCCCTTTAATTAAGCCGGGTGTTGCTGCCATGCAGTCAGTGTGCAAGGTGTTGCCGTGTTCCTATTTGGGGAGGCAGCGTTACAGTGGTCCTCCAGTGCGTTCCTTCATTCATACATATCAAGGCAGCTAGCTGGAAGACCGCGAGTAAGGTGAGCTGAGCTGAGCCTTCTCACGGCATGCTGTTATTCGGAGTTATCTCGGCTGCTTTCGCGGGTATTTGCCAAATTGTGGCAAGTATTTCCACGTTAAATGCAGCGGTTAGAAGCGTTTAATTGTTGCATTTCGATTCTCTCGGGAAAGATCGTTCGTGCAATTAGCCCCAGAGTTTGCTGATGGAGCTCCTTCCTCCAAGTTGTGGCACAGTGAATGGTTGCGAAGTTGGTGCTTGCCTGGCCCGCTGAGTTCATCCAGTGATTTGTGCCTGTTTTCGGTACAAACCAGCATCTGCTGCAGTTCCTTCCCACGCAATCTGTAAGCCAGCCTTGTTGGACATCGGTTTGTTGAATCCCCGGAGTCAAAACTGAAACTTAGATCGAAGCGAAACACAAAGTGCCGGAGGAACTCAGCGGGTCAGGCATCATCTGTGGAAGGAATGGACGGATTGCGTTCCAGGTTGGGATGCTCAGATTGTGCCAACTCACACTATAGTTGGATGCAATCGTGAGTCGTAACATCAACTGGGAGCTAATTCGTTCTCTCCCGGTGTTGAGGTTCAGGGGCGAGGAAGGTGGTGGAATGGGGAGAAACACAAAGTGCTGGGGGAACTCAGCGGGTCAGGCAGCGTCTGTGGAGGACATGGACAGGCGACGTTTCAGGTCGGGCCCTTCCTCACAGACTGATGGAGGGGCAGAGCGAGTGGGAGAAGGAGAGATTGTGCGGGGGAATTACAGGAGAAACGTCTTTTCAGATTGGGGAGGGAGGGGGGGACTATTTATTCTTTGAAATGATTATATAAAACAAATAACTGCTGGAGCCCACCAGGGAAAAGGCAATTTTGGATTTGGTGTAGTGTAATGAACCAGATTTGATAAGGGAACTCGAGGTGTAGGAACCTCTTGGAGGTAGCAACCACAATAAGATTCAACCTGCAATTTGAGAGGGGGAAGATGAAATCGGATGTGTTGGTATTACAGCTGGGCAAAGGGACTACAGAGACATGAGGGAGGAGCTGGCCAAAGTTGACTGGAAAGGGGCCCAAGCAGGAAAGATGGTGGAACAGCAACGGCAGGAATTTCTGGGAGTAATTCAGAAGATGCAGGATCTTTTCATTCCAAAAAGGAAGAAAGATTCTAGGGGGAGAAAGAGGCGACCGTGGCTGACAAGCAAAGTGAAGGACAGTATAAAACTGAAAGAGAAGGCATATAACGTTGCAAAGATTAGTGGGACACCAGAGGATTGGGAAGGTTTTAAAGAACAGAAGGTAACTGAAAAGGCAATACTGGGGAGAAAAGATGAAATACGAAGGTAAGCTAGCCAACAATATAAAAGAGGATAGCAAGAGTTTCTTCAGTTATATAAAGAGTAAGAAAGAGGCAAGAGTGGACATTGGACCGCTGGAGAATGATGCAGGAGAAGTGACAATGGGGAATAGAGAAATGGCAGGGGAATTGAACAACGTTTTTTGCATCAGTCTTCACAATGGAAGACATCAGCAACGTGCCTGAAATTCAAGAGAGTCAGGAGGGGTGGAAGTTAGTGGAGTGGCTATTACTAGGTAGAAGGTGCTTGGGAAGCTGAAAGTGGACAAGTCACCTGGGCCAGATGGATTGCACCCTAGGGTTCTGAAAGAGGTGGCTTTAGAGGTTGTGGAGGCATTGGTAGTGATATTTCATAGAGTGGCAATAAAGGGGGCTTTTTCTGGTTGGCTGCCAGTGACTAGCGGAGTTCCGCAGGGGTCGGTGCTGGAGCCGCTACTCTTCACGATGTATATTAATGATTTGGATGAGGGGATTGAAGGCTTTGAGGCCAAGTTTGCGGATGATACGAAAATAGATGGAGGGGCAGGTACTGTAGAGAAAGCAGGGACTCTGCAGAAGGGCTTGGACAGGTTGGGAGAGTGGGCGGAGAAGTGGCAGATGGAATATAGTGTAGCAAAGTGTGAAGTCATGCATTTTGGTAATAGGAATAAAGATGTAGACTATTTTCTAAAGGGGGAGCAAATCTAGAAATCGGAGGTGCAAAGGGACTTGGGAGTGCTGGTGCAGGATTCCCAAAAAGTTATTCTGCAAGTCGAATCGGTAGTAAAGAAAGCAGACTCAATGCTAGCATTTATTTCGAGAGGGCTTGTATACAAAAACAGGGATGTAATGCTGAGGCTTTATGAGGTGCTGGTCAGGCCGCATTTGGAATATTGTGAGCAATTTTGGGCACCATATCTGAAGAAGGATGTGCTGGCTCTGGAGAGGGTCCAGAGGAGGTTTACAAGAATGATCCCAGGAATGAGTGGGTTAACATATGATGAGCGTTTGACGGCACTGGGCCTGTACTCGCTGGAGTTTAGGAAAATGAGGGGGGACCTCATTGATATGTACAGAATAGTGAAAGGCTTGGATAGAGTGGACGTGGAGAGGATGTTTCCACTAATGGGAGAGTCTAGGACTAGAGGTCATAGCCTTAGAATTAAAGGAAGGAGATGAGGAGGAATTTCTTTAGTCAGAGGGCGATGAATCTGTGGAATTCTTTGCCACAGAAGGCTGTGGAGACTATGAATATTTTAAAGGCAGAGATAGATAGATTCTTGATTAGTACGGGAGTCAGGGGTATGGGGAGGAGAATGGGGTTAGGAGATATAGATCAGCCATGATTGAATGGTGGAGTAGACTTGATGGGCCGAATGGCCTAACTCTGCTCCTATCACTTATGACCTGATGAAACACTCAGCATGTCACACAGTATCTGTGGAGAGGGAATCAGTCAGGTCAGGGATTGTTTTGAGTGTGGAGTGCCAGTCACCTCCTCCCCGTCTCCCAACCTGTGCTCAGAGACCTGTACTCTGGGCAAAAAACAATTCATCGTAGTTACATGGAGACTCAAGCCTGTCCTGGGTCTCCTCCATTGGCAGTGAGGCCTAGTGAGTGCAGCCTGCTGATTATCTTGCATTGGTCATTGCTGTCCACACTATTTGGCTTCAGGTACGCAGAGCTCATTAGGACAGACAGGCAGTCATTACCTGCTGGACCTCTTCAACCGTGATTCCTTCCTTGGCACTGGTGTTTCTGACTCCATCCCACAATGAACTAGCTGGTCCACCTACCACTTGCCAGGCTTTGTCCACCCCCACCTCTTTTCCAGCTTTCTCCACTACAATCTCTGCTACTAATTCTTTACTACAATCAGCCTGAAGAACGGTCCCAATCCAAAATGTTGTCTATCCCTCCACAAATGCTGCCTGGCCCGCTGACTTACTCCAGCACTTTGTGCTTTGCTTAAGATTCCAGCATCTGCAGTTTCTCATGACTCCAGCCGCGAGAATGAGAATGGGAAAAATGCCCTAATCACCAACATGGTAAATGGGCCCAAGGACACAAAGTGCTGGAGTACCTCAGCGGATCAGGCAGCATCTCTGGAGAACATGGATAGATGAGGTTTTGGGTCGAGACACTTCAGCAGACTGATGGGTAAATGGGCAGATGTGTACTTTCTCAATCTGGCTATGTGGCTTAAAAATGTTCTTCATGCTTCTGACTTTAAAATGTTCTTCATGCTTCTGACTTAAAGACACCCAATGTCCGTGTGTTATCAGGCTATTTAAAAACTTTCTATCCTGCCCAACATTCATTTAGAAAAGCTGATTCTAAAATTTTAACCCAAAAATTTAAACCCTGGATATCTTCAATCATTCCAGCCTCCTTTAAAGTATTTTGTTCTCTAATTCTAAGACTGACGTGTAATTTTTAGAATTCTATTCCTGTTCAGATTTGACATATGTGAATGTAGTGATCTTTGCTTGCTGCCTATTGACTTTATATTACCAAGGGCAGTGCTGTTTTGTCAGTAATGTGGCATCAAAGGTTGAATGCTGCTATTTTGATTCTAATTGGAGACTTTGGCAGAGGTAAAATATTTAAATATGTTTTCAATATTGTCAGCATGGCTGCAATTTGGCACAATCGCAAGCAAAATTATATCTTCAATTATACTTGATTTTGAAGCACATTATGCCGCAAGCATTTGATTGTAGCTGAATTTTTTTCTTCACTGTGTAGAATGTCAGAATAGATGAATATCCATTGATTTAACTGCAGACTGTTCTGACAAAATGCTGGAGTAACTCAGCGAGACATAGTTAGGTGACATTTTGGGTCGGGACTCTCCTTCATTAACCCCTCCTGAAGAAGGGTCCCCACCTGAAACATCACCTATCCATGTTCTCTAGCGATGCTGCCTGACCTGCTGAGTTACTCCAGCACATTGTGTTTTCCCTTGGTAAACCAGCATCTGCAGTTCCTTGTTGCTGTGAGAGATTTGAACAGCCTGCATTGCCAATGACAAGCTAACATGTGGAGCCATTGTAGACTGATGGAGAAACTTCTATAGAATTTTGTGCAGCTCTGAAGTACATGATCAGCAAATGCACTAGGAAATGTTACAATTTGACAGTGAGTACAGAAGTAGGTGGGAAGTCATTCTACATTGTCACAGTAGTGCCAGGGTTGAGAGCTTACATCTTTGTTGCAATATTGCAATTTGGGGAAATATATGCTGAGGGACAATTGCTTTGTTGAGTATATTTGAAAATTTCATGTTAATATAACATGGACTGTAAGGCAGAATACTTTTAAGCATGCAGTGCTTTGGATCAAGAATAACTCTAGGCAGTTACCTATGAATCTTTGTGATAGATTTATATTTCCTTAAACTAATGTCAGTCAACATCCTTGTTATAAATGAATAGTTCTGGTAAAATTTGGAGCACTTAAAACCCATCTTTTTTTCCACAAAATGGCACCGTAAGTTGTGACTTTGAGTGTAGTTCAAGAAGGTATGTGTTCTGAATCTGCTGCTGGTCAGATATACTAAGATAGACACAAAATGCTGGAGTAACTCAGCGGGACAGGCAGCATCTCTGGAGAGAAAAAATGGGTGACGTTTCGGGTCGAGACCCTTCTTCAGATATACTAAGAGGCTTACGATTTGGTACCAGAACAGGTGTATGCCTTTTCTACTGGTATCATAGAAACATAAGAAATATAGAAAATAGGAGCAGGAGGAGGCCATTTAGCCCATCGAGCCAGCACCGCCATTCATTGTGATCATGGCTGATCATCCACAATCAGTACCCCGTTCCTGCCTTCTCCCCATAGCCGTTGATTCCGCTAGCCCCTAGAGATCTATCTAACTCTCTTTTAAATTCATCCAGTGAATTGGCCTCCACTGCCTTCTGTGGCAGAGAATTCCACAAATTCACAACTCTCTGGGTATCCACCTCTGCTCTGCCACCCCTCGCTGTTCTCTCCCCCTTGCTTTCCTTTCCACAAACGTACAAACCCACGGGACTTAGGAGGGAGGCTGTTCTTCATGTGTGGTTGTGAATTGAGGTGATAGAAGCGCAGAGCACAGAACCGGGCCCTTGGGCCAATACTGCCAGAGCTGACCATTACATACCCATCAACGTTAATCCTGTTTCCCAGCACCAGGGCTACAGCCTACAATGTCTTAGCGATTCAGGTGCCTTTCCAGATGCTGCTTAAATGTTGTGATGGCACCATCTTCTTTTTTAATTTTTAGTTTTTAGTTTTCTTCTCGGGCAGTGCGTTCAGGACTACAACCACTTTCTGGGTGAAAAGTTCTTCATCAAGTGCCCTCTAAACCTCTTACTCCGCACATTAACTTGGCTCTTAAAAGTGCTCTAAACTGTACCGGAACTACTCACTTATTACAAGGATCCCACCGTCAAAGGGATCTACAAGAGGCTCTGACTCAAAAAGGCAGCCAGCACCATCAAGGACCTACATGGACACAAAATGCTGGAGTAACTCAGCAGGACAGGCAGCATCTCTGGAAAGAAGGAATGGGTGATGTTTTGGGTCGTGACCCTTCTTCAGACTAACCCTAACTCTACACCACCCTGGCCACACTCACACCATCTCGGAGGAAGGTACAGGAGTCTGAAAACTGTAACGTCCAAGTTCAGGAACAGGTTTTTCCCAACAACCATCAGGCTCTTGAACACTACGAGCTCCAACTAAACTGCAAATTATGAACGGCCTAGGTGGCACTAGGGACTATGGGCTTTATTTTGTTTTTGCATTGTACTGGTTTATTTATTTAGTTATGTTTGTTTGTTTATTATCTTGTCTATTGAGTACTGTGTTTCCAAACCTGTTGTGCTGCTGCTGCGTAATAATGTCATTGTTGCATTTCGGGCCACATGACAATAAAACACTCTTAACTCTCTTGGGTATGTTGATGGATACTAATTGAAGAAAAATAAGTCGTAGACACCTCTGTCATGGGGACCAGTTTCTTATTAATTACCCTGCCTGTGCCTCTGGTAATTGTGTATGCCTTTTATCATGTCCCCCATCAGCCTCCTTTGATCCAATGAAAACAATCTAGCCTAGTCTGAAGAAGGGTCTCGACCCGAAACGTTACCCATTCCTTCGCTCCAGAGATGCTGCCCGACCCGCTGAGTTACTCCAGCTTTTTGTGTCTATCTTTAGTCTAGTCAGTCATGCTTCAGGTCTGGGCCCTGTTTCGGGTAACTTTTTTTGTACACCAGCATCATATCATATCATATATATACAGCCGGAAACAGGCCTTTTCGGCCCTCCAAGTCCGTGCCGCCCAGCGATCCCCGCACATTAACACTATCCTACACCCACTAGGGACAATTTTTACATTTACCCAGCCAATTAACCTACATACCTGTACGTCTTCAATTCTTTGTTTCTACATTTTGACTGCTTCACTGTGATACCTCCTCAAGGTCTGCCTAGGTCTCCTCCTCTCTCTGAAATCTGAAAAGGGTCCAGACCCGGATAGTCACCTATCCATGTCCTCCAGGGATGCTGCCAGACCCATTGAGTTACTCCAGCACTTTCTATTTTAGCCTAGTCAGTCTCTCTTCATAGCTGAAATATTCCATCTCCTCTGCATTCTCTCCATTGCAGTCACCCCCTCCCTGGCTAGAGTGTGGCGACCAGAACTGCACACAATATTCCAGCTGTGGCCTGGGCAATGTGTTGGAAAGTTGTGCAAAGATTGTCCTGATATTCCAAGCCCTGGCTCATGAAGGGAAGCATAAGCATTTTTACCACCAATCTGCCTGACTGGCTGCCTCTAGGGACTTTTGAACTTGTAACACAAAGGTCCCTTTCTTCCTTAATACTCCACGGGGCCTCGCCATTGGTGGTATGTGACCCATCCTTAGTTGCTCAATCCATGTCAACTGCATTACCTTGCATTTATCAGCATTAAATTCCATCTGCCATTGCCCTGCCCAATTCACCAGCTGATCAATATCATTCTTAGGTATTTATTCACAAAATGCTGGAGTAACTCAGCAGGTCAGGCAGCATCTCAGGAGAGAAGGAATGGGTGACGTTTCGGGTCGAGACCCTTCTTTAGACTGAAGAAGGGTCTCGACCCGAAACGTCACCCATTCCTTCTCTCCTGAGATGCTGCCTGACCTGCTGAGTTACTCCAGCATTTTGTGAATAAATACCTTCGATTTGTACCAGCATCTGCAGTTATTTTCTTATAATATCATTCTTAGCCTAAGTCTACTCTCCTCACAGCAGCGCAGCAGTGGAGCTGCCTCCTTACAGAGCCAGAGACCCGGGTTCAATCCTGGCTACGGGTGCTGTCTGTACGAAGTTTGTACGTTCTCCCTGTGACCTGCGTGAGTTTTCCCCGGGAGCTCCGGTTTCCTCCTATATTCCAAAGACTTGCAGGGTTGTAGGTTAATTGACTTGGTAAATTTGTAAATTGTCCCTAGTGTGTGTAGAATAGTGTTAATGTGCAGGGATCACTAGTCGGTGCGGACTCGGTAGGCCGAAGGGCCTGTTGTAATGCTGTATCTCTAAACTAAACTAAACAAAACTAAACCAACAATTTTTATGTCATCTGCAGACTTCCAATCATACCACCTACATTATTACATACATCGTTATACAATTGTTTTATTGTATGTACATAAGCAGATACAAGTATGACTTTGAAAAGACATTTGGACTGATATATGGATAGGAAGGGTTTAGAAGCCTATGGATCAAATACGGGCAAATGGGACCAGCCCAATATGCCAAGTTTGGTCGGCATAGACAAGATGCTTCTGTGCTGTACACCTCCATGACTCTAAAACTGACACGCCTAACATAAATATACTAATAGTAAACAGAAGTCCCTTATTGGGACCATGATTAATTTTTCAAGCCTTTTAATTATTTTCAATGTTGATATGTATTAATTAGTCTCCACTACATATGAACTCCTCAGTTGATTTACATCTCTAAATTAGCAAGTGTTGACACTTTTACGGTCTGCTGAGTGCTGTGTTATTAATTTCACACCCCAGCAAAGCAAGTAAATTACATCCACTTGTCTGGGAGCCTGCTCTCACCACATGCTATAAAGTGGAATATTCATGGGATTTACGGGTTCAGAATCCTTTTTCTTAGCTTGGTCGGTGCTGAGATAGCAGTTATCCAGGGTTAGAATAAAATGCAATAACTGGCCACTGCCTGTCAAGGTAGAAGAAGTTCCATCATGATTCCCCTCCTCTGCTTATCAGTTAGTAACCATTATCACGTCTGGCAAGAACAGGTTTACACACAAAGTGCTGGAGTAACTCAGTGGGTCAGACAGCATCTCAGGAGAACGTGGATAGGCAACACTTCAGGTTTGTGTCTAACTTCAGGTTGGGACCCTTCCTCAGACTGATTGTGTGTGGGGGGAGGGGGGGGGTGAGAGAGCTGGAAGAGAGGTGGGGCAGGTGTCCATGTTCTTCAGAGATGCTGCCTGATCTGCTGAGTTACTCCTGCACTTTGTGCCTTACTTTGTAAACCATCATCTGCAGTTCCTTGTTTCTACATGTTTAGAATTGGCTGTAATTAGGTTACTAAATTTCCTGAAATAAGCATGAATCATCTTGGCATACCAGAACTGGACCTAACAGAAAGCTATTACAAACAAACAAAAAGACTTTAACTTAAGAGTCATAGTCATAGATTCATACAGTTTGGAAATAGGCCCTTCGGCCCTTTGGCCCACACCGGCCAACATGCCCCAGCTACACTAATCCCATCTGCCAGCATTTGGTCCATATCTCTCCAAACCTGTCCTATCCATGTACCTATCTAACTGTTTCTTAAATGTTGGGATAGTCCCTGCCTCAATTACCTCCTCTGGCAGCTTGTTCCATACACCCACCACCCTTTGTGTGAAAAGGTTACCCCTCAGATTCCTATTAAATCTTTTCCCCTTCACCTTGAACCTCTGTCCTCTGGTCCTCAATTCACCTACACTAGGCAAGAGACTGTGCATCCAACGTCTGCTCAATTTATTGAGATTATGTGACAAATGAACACATGTTGCTATCCAAAGCTGTCTCGATAATCCCGAGGCATTTCTGTAGCATCTTCTGATCTGCTCATTGCCTGGCTGTTCAGACTCCAGAGTAACTGACTATCTGAAACTCACAACCCCTGGCTTCATTTGGTCATTTTCCTGGAATTCTGTGATCTTCTTATGAACTGCAAAAATATCACTTCTTGGAAATGGTTTGTGTTTGTGTAAGGATTGTCTGCATCTATAAGAGTAAAAACAGTTTCTAAAAACCAAGAATAATTTTGTTTAGTCATAGAGTTGTACAGCACAGAATGGGTACCAACCAAAATGCCCCATCTAACCTAGTCCCATATGCCCACTTTTGGCCCATAAACAGATTGAAGGGCCCAGAATTGAAACATCGCCTACCGATGTCCTCCAGAGATGCTGCCCGACCCAATGAGTTAATCCAGCACTTTGTGCTCTACACAAGATTCCAGCATCTGCAGTTCCTTGTGACTCCCTCTAAACCTTTCCTATCTGTGTACCTGTCCAAATGTCTATTAAATGTTGTAATTGTACCTGCCTCAACTGCCTCGTCTGGTAGCTCGTTCCACATGGCCACTATGTGACATAGTTGCCCCTCAGGTTACTAAATCCCCTCTCACCTTAAACCTGTCCGCTGGATCTTGATTCCCCTACAATATCTTTTAAGAACTTGTGACTGATGCATTTACTAATTCGGCCAGGGATAATTAATGGTTGGCCGAAGAAAGTTAATCAGCACATGATGAGACGTCCTTTGTCAGGAGGTTTGACATTGCATTGATGCTATTTTCTCGCGTTGGTAAGAGGCAGCTTGCATGCATGTTGTGTTCAGCTGCATTTGCTGAACCAGCTCACTGCTCATCAGTAGCTTTTGGAATCCAAGGCTTGCTATCTCTTTGCACTGCTGGTGCTGGTATGAAAGCCTGGGTTAATGATTATGAACAGAGATCTGTATCAACCTGTCTGCTTATTCGCCTTGGGCTTGTGTGATGCCTCCTCCCACAGGTTTTATCTGTAGAGAAGGTTTACCGCAATGCTGCAGGAAGGAACTGCAGATGCTGGTTGAAATCTTGACCGCAAAAGTCACCCATTCCTCCTCTCCCGAGATGCTGCCTGAGTTACTCCAGTATTTTGTGTCTATCTTTGGTTTTGCCACAATGCTGCCTGGATTAGAAGGTATTAGCTGGAGGAAGAGGGTGGACACACTTGGATTGTTTTCTCTGGAATGTCAGAGGTTGAGGACAGACCTGGCAGAAGTATATAAAATAATGAAGGGCGTCGATAGGGTAGACAGTCAGGACCTTTACCCAGGATGGTAATGTCCATAATGCGAGGGCATAGTTATAAGGTGAGAGGGGCAAAGTTTAGAGAAGATGTGCAGGGCAGGTTTTTTTACACGGAGGGTGGTGAGTGTGGACTGGACTTTGGACTGTTTTTCTTTGTAAACGCGGCAAAATATGGTGGTTGTGCATTCGTGGTTGTGCAAAAGAATTTCACTGTGTTGTGCATACGTGATAATAAAGACCATTGAACCGTTGAGTGCCTGGAAGGTGCTACCAGCAGTGGTGGTGGAGGCAGATACTCGACTCTGTAGGACTCTGTGACAGTCCCACTCCCATTACCATCTGGGCTAGGAGTGGTGAAGGCTTGATTCCCAGCTTGATGTGGATTATGTGATCTCAGTCGGTGTGGAGGCAGAGAGCTACAATTTACTGTTGCTCACAGCCCAGTCAATAGACAATAGACAATAGGTGCAGGAGTAGGCCATTCAGCCCTTCGAGCCAGCACCGCCATTCAATGCGATCATGGCTGATCACTCTCAATCAGTACCCCGTTCCTGCCTTCTCCCCATACCCCCTCACTCCGCTATCCTTAAGAGCTCTATCCAGCTCTCTCTTGAAAGCATCCAACGAACTGGCCTCCACTGCCTTCTGAGGCAGAGAATTCCACACCTTCACCACTCTCTGACTGAAAAAGTTCTTCCTCATCTCCGTTCTAAATGGCCTACCCCTTATTCTTAAACTGTGGCCCCTTGTTCTGGACTCCCCCAACATTGGGAACATGTTTCCTGCCTCTAATGTGTCCAATCCCCTAATTATCATATATGTTTCAATAAGATCCCCCCTCATCCTTCTAAATTCCAGTGTATACAAGCCTAATTGCTCCAGCCTTTCAACATACGACAGTCCTGCCATTCCGGGAATTAACCTAGTGAACCTACGCTGCACGCCCTTAATAGCAAGAATATCCTTCCTCAAATTTGGAGACCAAAACTGCACACAGTACTCCAGGTACGGTCTCACCAGGGCCCGGTACAACTGTAGAAGGACCTCTTTGCTCCTATACTCAACTCCTCTTGTTACGAAGGCCAACATTCCATTGGCTTTCTTCACTGCCTGCTGTACCTGCAATACTTCCTTTCAGTGACTGATGCACTAGGACACCCAGATCTCGTTGAACATCCCCTCTTCCTAACTTGACAACATGGCTGACCACCAAGTTGGATGCCTCTGAATAAGATGCGGCCTGGGAAGTCTTGCTTTCTGCCCAAAGCCTCTGCAATAGCGATGGGGTCGGGTGAATAGGGGACATTATGAGGTTCCTCATCCTCTCCCACACAACCTGCCCTCTCCCCAGGTACTTACCCCTGCAAAGCAGCAGAACACCTGCCCCGTTCCCCCTCCCTCACCTCCATCCAGGGACCCCAGCAGTCCTTCAGGAGAGACATAGGTTCACATGCACTTCCTCCAACCTCGTTTACTACATCCCATGTTACTGATGTGGCCACCTGTACATCGGCGACACCAAGCGTACTGTTTCGTCGAACACTCTGCACTCGGTCCGTCAGGCCCAACTGGATCTCCCGGTTGCTAAACATTTTAACCTCTTCCCAGTCCCGTTCCCACCTCTCTGTCCCGGGCCTCCTCCATTGCTGGAGTGAGTTCACACGCAAACTGGAGGAACAGTGCCTCATATTCCACGGGTAGCTTCTAATCCAGCGGTATGAACATTGAATTCTCCAATTTCAAGTAATACTCCCCACCCACCCCTCCCTTTGGCCTGCACAACCCTGGTGCACATGGGCGGCACGGCGGCGCAGCGTAGAGTTGCTGCCTTACAGCGAATGCAGCGCCGGACACCAGAGTTCGATCCCGATTGCGAGTGCTGTCTGTACGGAGTTTGTACGTTCTCCCCGTGACCTGCGTGGGTTTTCTCCGAGATCTTCGGTTTCCTCCCACACTCCAAAGGCGTACAGGTTTGTAGGTTAATTGGCTTGGTAAATATAAATATTGTCCCTATAAGAAAATAACTGCAGATGCTGGTACAAATCGAAGGAATTTATTCACAAAGTGCTGGAGTAACTCAGCAGGTCGGGCAGCATCTCGGGAGAGAAGGAATGGCTGACGTTTCGGGTCGAGACCCTTCAGCATCTGGTCGAACATGGTTTAAATAAAATCTGTCATTTGACTGGTTCTGAAGAAGGGTCTCGACCCGAAACGTCACCCATTCCTTCTCTCCCGAGATGCTGCCTGACCTGCTGAGTTACTCCAGCACTTTGTGAATAAAAATTGTCCCTAGTGGATGTAGGATAGTGTTAATGTGCGGGGATCGCTGGTCGGCGCGGACCCGATGGGCCGGAGGTCCTGTTTTCGCGCTGTATCTCTAAACATACATATCTCCCACCATGTCCCACCAGTCCAATCACCCAGCTCTTTTCCCCTCCTCCCTTCATTCATCTCCCATCCCCGAGTCCCATATTTCCCTTCCCTCCCCCTCTTTCCCCTCCCCACTGTCCCCTTCCACTCACATCATGGGGTCTGGAATGTGTACCAGGCTATTAATAAACACATCTGAATTAATGCCTTCATGAAATGTCTAAAAATATCAGCATCTGGTCGAACGTGGTTTAAATAAAATCTGTCATTTGACTGGTCCTCAGAAGTGACTTGGTTTGGCAACCTGCCTCTCCCTGCAATGTAAACGGCTTGCACCTCGGAATTTATCAAGCTCCTTAACCAAAAAATAGTTGAATGAATGATTAGAGACTCATCGTCTTACAGTGTGGAAACAGGCCCTTCGGCCCAACTTGCCCAAACCGGCCAACATGTCCCAGCTACACCAGTCCCACCTGCCTGCGTATACCCCGTATCCCTCCAAACCTGTCCAATCTAAGTCCCTGTCTGACTGTTTCCTAAATTTTTGGGATAGTCCCAGCCTCAACTACCTCCTCCAACAGCTTGTTCCATACACCCACCACCCTTTGTGTTCAAACATTTACCCCTCAAATTCCTATTAAATCTTTTCCCCCCTCACCTTAAACCAATGTCCTGTGGTCCTCGATTCCCCTACTCTGGGCAAGAGACTCTGTGCATCTACCCGATCTATTCCTCTCATGATTTTATAAAGATAAAAATGTCTCCAAGGACCTTCCAGTGAATGAAATATTTCAGAAGTATGATGGCGGGTCGTTTCACAAAGAGTCCCCAGTGTCAGCACCGTGACAATGACCACAGACATAGACACACAGCACGGAAACAGGCCCATCGGCCCAACGCTGACCCAGATATCCCACCTAAACTTGTCCCCCTGGCCCGCATTTAGCCTGTAAACCTTTCCTGTCCATGTACCTGTCCAAATGTCTTTTAAATGTTATAGTCCCTGCCTCAACCACCTCCTCTGGCAGCTCATTCCATAAGCCCACCACCCTCTGTGTGGGAAGGTTGCCCCTCGGGTTCCTATTAAATCTTTCCCCTCTGACCTTAAACCTATGCCCTTCAGTTCCAGATTGCATTACCCTGGGTAAAATACTCTGTGCATTCATTCTATCTCTTCCCCTCATAATTGTATACACTTATAGGTGTTAAGAGTCGAGTGATTAATTGTCATAATAACCAACAATAGAACAATGGAATTCTTACATGCCGTTGCATAACAGGTCTTTAAACACAACACTCGTTGGTAGCATACAAAAGACGATAAAACAATGATCGACTCTCATCCTCCTGGGCTCCAAAGAATACAGTCCTAGCCTGCACAACCTCTCCCAATAGCCCAGGTCCTCGAGTCCTGGCAGTATCCTTCCATTGTAAAACACCCACCCAGGTTAGGTTTAGTCAGTTTACATTGCACCATTCCCCTGGGCTGGTGGAGTATGTATAATATGTAGAATATGTAGCTCTTAGGACTAATGGAATCAAGGAATATGGGGAAGAAGGAGGTACAGGGTACTGATTCTGAATGATCAGCCGTGATCATATTAAATATTAAATGAAGAAGGGTCTCGACCCGAAACGTCACCCATTCCTTCTCTCCAGAGATGCTGCCTGACCCGCTGAGTTACTCCAGCATTTTGTGACACCTTCGATATTAAATAGCGGTGTTGGCTCGAAGGGCCGAATGGCCTACTCCTGCATCTATTTTCTATGTTTCTATGTATTGCAACTAAGGAACCACAGTGTGATGAATCAGCTGGAAAAACATGCCCACAGATTCTAATAGTTGGTGTTAAGTCACTAAGTCCCTCTATAACCATCATAATAGATTGTAAAATCTCCACTGAATAACAAAGAAATGCCAAGTGATGGAGCAGCAGTTCACACTTTCATATCAGAACATCCATTTCCCTTTTGACACATTTCTTTTGTGCCTATTCTCGTGTCCCTTCCTGTTTTGTTGACCAGTCAGGCAGTCGTGGCAACATCTGTGAGCTATAAAGTAAAGCAACATTGCCACTGTATTTTATCTTTTTAAAACTGCATCAACATCTCAAACTAGGCACAGAGTTCATGGTCTGAAGAGCTGAACGTTGCCTGCCCATGCCCCCCAGAGATGCTGCCTGACCCACTGAGTTACACCAGCACTTTGTGTGAGTTTAGTTTAGTTTAAAGATACAGCATGGAAACATGCCCTTCGGCCCACCAAGTCCACGCCGACCAGCGATCACCCGTTCACACTAGTTCAATGTAGTGCCACTTTCTCATCCACTCCCTACACACCAGGGGCAATTGCCAGCAGGCCAATTAACCAACAAACATAGAAACATAGAAACATAGAAAATAGGTGCAGGAGTAGGCCATTCAGCCCTTCAAGCCTGCTCCGCCATTCAATATGATCATGGCTGATCATCCAGCTCAGTAACCTGTACCTGCCTTCTCTCCATACCCCCTGATCCCTTTAGCCACAAGGGCCACATCTAACTCCCTCTTAAATATAGCCAGTGAACTGTCCTCAACTACCTTCTGTGGCAGAGAATTCCACAGACTCACCACTCTCTGTGTGAAGAAATGTTTTCTCATCTCGGTCCTAAAAGACTTCCCCCTTATCCTTAAGCTGTGACCCCTGGTTCTGGACTCCCCCAACATCGGGAACAATCTTCCCGCATCTAGCCTCTCCAACCCCTTAAGAATTTTATATGTTTCTATAAGATCCCCCCTCAGTCTTCTAAATTCCAGCGAGTACAAGCCTAGTCTATCCAGTCTTTCTTCATATGAAAGTCCTGCCATCCCAGGGATCATCTGGTGAACCTTCTCTGTACTCCCTCTAAGGCAAGAACGTCTTTCCTCAGATTAGGAGACCAAAACTGCACACAATACTCCAGGTGCGGTCTCACCAATGCCCTGTACAACTGCAGTAGAACCTCCCTGCTCCTAAACTCAAATCCTCTTGCTATGAATGCCAACATACCATTCGCTTTCTTCACTGGGATCACTTTGGGATGTGGGAGGAAATGGAAGCACCCGGTGGAAACCCATGCGGTCACAGGGAGAACGTACAAACTCCACACAGACAGCCCTCGAGGTCAGGATCAAACTTGGGTCTCTGGCGCTGTGAGGCAGCTGCTCTACCAGCTGCCCTCTGTGCTGCCCACTATCCGATTCCAGCATCTGCAGTTCCTTGTCTACCAAGTTCATGGTATGATCTCTCCCCTCTGACTCTTTGCAAGCAGCCACAGAACAGTACTGCATCTTGCATGGCTGCCTCTGAAAACTGTCCAGCCCTCTGGCAGGATAAGGTGAGAGGGGAGAGATGTAAGAGGGACCTCAGAGGTAACCTTATCATTCAGAGGGTAGTCTGTGTCTGGAATGAGTGGCCAGAGGAAGCTATCGAAGCGGGCAATTATGACATTTGAAGTGAGTCAATGTGTGGGAAGGAACTGCAGATGCTGGTTTACACCGGCGGAGATAGACACAAAATGCTGGAGTAACTCAGCGGGTTAGGCAGTATCTTTGGATAGAAGGAATAAGTGACGTTTTGGGTTGAGACCCTTCTTCAGACCCGAAACGTCACCCATTCCTTCTATCCAGAGATGCTGCCTGTCCCGCTGAGTTACTACAGCATTTTGAGTCTATCTTCAAGCGAGTCAAGAGTGTTTAATTATCATATGTACCAAATGCAGAACAATGAGATTCTCACTTGCAGCAGCATAACTAGTCTGTAAACACAGAACTCATGGATAACAGAATAAACAAAACAAATCGATAAATTAAAAACCCCAATATTACTAGTCCAAAAGGCCAAACTTGTTAGAGCAACCAAGCCAGTTCATAGTTCACTGTTTAGATAGTGTTGCATAGTGTTCAATAGTCTCACGGTTGTTGGAAGTTGTTCCTGAACCTGGCGGTCATGTTTTTGGACTCTAATACCTTCTTTCTGATGGTAGGAGTGAAATGACAGCCAGGCCAGGCTGGTGTGGGTCCTTGATACTGGGTTGATGATCACATTGGACAGGTACATGTATATGAAGGATTTGGAGGAACATGGCCACGTGCAGGCTATGGCACTAGCTCAGAAATGCATATTGGTCAGCATGGACAAGGTGGGTCTGCTTCTGTACTATACAGTTCTATGACTCTCTGTGAGTGGGAAAGGAAGCTGGCATGGACTTGATGGGTTGAAGGGCCTCCTCCTGTGTGGCCAAAGGTAAGAAGAATGCGAGATCAGGTTTCAGAGCAGAGCTGAAAATCCAAATTGGATAATAAAGCCCTGAATTTGTTTTTGACTCGACCAATCATTAACTACGAATAAACATACTGTCCAACATAGACTTTGTCTATGGAACTGATGCGCTACAATGCTGAGAACTATATTCTGTACTCTGCATCTTCCACTTTGCATGACCTATTGTACTTGAGTTTGACTTGATTGTATTTCTGTCTGGTATCTCTGATCTGATTGGATAGCATGCAAAACAAAGCTTTTTGCTGTACCTCGGTACACGTAGCAATAATAAACCTAAACCTGAACCTATTTGTTACAAGAATGTGATATTCCCACATTCTGCTCAGCATATGGTGTTAGTGATCTTGGCAAGATCACAGTAAAGATATTGCTGGTACACTTGTTTTGGTTAAGCTGAGGAAGGATTTAGGAAAACACTTAGCTCACCTTTCACTGTCTTTAGCTTGAGAATCGGCAAGAAATTAGGTTCAAGACTGGTTGCAAAGTTGCCCATTGCTCCGTCACTTGGTGTGTTGTTGCTGCGTCTAAAAGTGAACACCACCAATTATCACTGCCAGGAGAACAGAAGGGAGAAGGATGGGACTAGCCCAGTGTGCCAACAGTGTCCGCATGGATAAGATGAGCCTAAGGGCCTGTGTCCGTGGTTTACAACTCTATAACACGTGGAGGTAAGAATCAGAAAAATTACTAAATACGCCACAGCAGTGCATATGTTTAACAGAAGAATACAAAGTGCTGGAGTAACTCAGCAGATCAGGCAGCATCTCTGGAGGACATGGATAGGCGACGTTTCGGGTTGGGATCCATAGGGACTGAAGAAGGGTCCCGATCTGACGAGTCGCCTATCCATGTTCTCCTGAGATGCTGCCTGACCCGCTGAGTTACTCCAGCACTTTGTGTTCTACGCATGATTCCAACATCTGCAGTTCCTTGCGTCCACAGCAGTTCATGTGTGATGAGTTTTGCTGTGTCTGTGCTTTGTCTGCCAGGATGGGTGGAGGGTTCCCTCTGGTGATGGACCCCAGTATTACTACCACACAGACCTTGCCAAGCAGAGGAACACGATGAGACGGAAATACTGAACAGCCTCGCACTATGAGAAGCACGCTGAACTGCAGTGCAGTCTGCAGCTCTGAGCAATGCACCATTGATCCGGGCCTCAGCACACAAGATGGGATACAACTTCTGCAGCAACTGTGCAGGCTCCAAGTAGTAAGTGTAAAACTGAAAACTGTAACGTCCAGGTTCAGGAACAGCTTCTTCCTTACAACCAGCAGGCTATTAAACATCGCAGCTTCCAAATAGGCTCCAAACTACATAGACTTGGCGGCATTATTTTTGACTCTGCACTATTATTGCTTGTTTATTTGTCTGTTTTTAAAATACATATAATGAACTTTTTATCTGTAGAAAAATAACTGCAGATGCTGGTTCAAATTGAAGGTAGACACAAAATGCCGGAGTAACTCAGCGGGTCAGGCAGCATCTCGGGAGAGAAGGAATGGGTGACATTTCGGGTCGAGACCCTTCTTCAGACTGATGTCAGGGGAGGGGGCGGGACAAAGATAGCATGTAGTAGGAGACGGGAAGATAGTGGGAGAGCTGGGAAGGGGGAGGGGAAAGGGAGGGACAGAGGAACTATCTGAAGTTGGAGAAGTCAATGTTCATACCGCTGGGGTTAAACTGCCCAAGTGAAATATGAGATGCTGTTCCTCCAATTTGCGCTGGGCCTCACTATGACAATGGAGGAGGCCCAGGACAGAAAGGTCAGACTGGGAGTGGGAGGGGGAGTTGAAGTGCTGAGCCATTGGGAGATCAGGTTGGTTAAGGCGGACTGAGCGAAGGTATTGAGTGAAATGATCGCCGAGCCTGCGCTTGGTCTCGCCGATGTAGAGAAGTCGACATCTGGAACAGCGGATACAATAGATGAGGTTGGAGGAGGTGCAGGTGAACCTCTGCTTCACCTGGAAACATTGCTTGGGTCCTTGGATGGAGTCGAGGGGGGAGGTAAAGGGACAGGTGTTGCATCTCCTGCGGTTGCAGGGGAAAATACCAGGGGAGGGGGTGGTTTGGGTGGGAAGGGACGAGTGGACCAGGGAGTTACGGAGGGAACGGTCTCTGCGGAAAGGGGTGGAGATGGGAAGATGTGGCCAGTAGTGGGATCCCGTTGGAGGTGACGGAAATGTTTTTTATCGTTCATCATGGGTTTTAGAGTGGTAAAAATATGTTTATAAATCTATTGTGCCCCTGCAAGTAAGAATTTAATCATTCACTTTCAGGACATATGACAATAAAACACTCTTGACTTAAAAATACAATAAGTCTAGTGTCAAATGTTGTGGTAAATCCCCTCGAATTCTTACCCCTTCTGATTCTCAAAGGTGCTGAGTTATGCCATGATATACCATGGCTGGGTTCAAGTTCCACCAAGGCTGATCACCTTGTGATTAAAATATATTTACAAGCCAATATTTTACTTTCTGAAGAAGAATGTAAATGGGTTACACACCACTAAAACAGACGAAGTGCTGGAGTAACTCAGCGAGTCAGGCAGCATCTCTGGAGGACATGGATAGGCGACGTTTCGGGTCGGGACCCTTCTTGAGTCTCAACCCGAAACGTCACCCATCCATGTTTTCCACAGATGCTGCCTAACTTGCTGAGTTACTCCAGCACTTTGTATCCTATCCCATGTACCTGTCCAAATATCTTTAAAATGCTGTTATAGTACCTGCATCCTCAAGCAGTTTGTTCCATGTACCCACCACCCTCTGTGTGAAAATGTTGCCCCTCATATACCTATTCAATCTTACCCCTCTCACCTTAAACCTATATCCTCTGGTTCTTGATTCCCCTGCAATTTCTGAACTTGATGGATTTACTAATTCTGTGAGGGATAATTAATGGTTGGCCAAAGGATGTCAATCACACTGAAGAGTTGATTTGACCTGCCGGGTTACTCCAGCAGTGTGTTTTTAAGATTAATCTGTTGTAATGAGGATTGAGTGCTGATTGTGCTCATGGAGTTTGGTTTAATAATGTCTTTGTTTTTTTTGACAGGAGATAACACCTGAGGCTGACCATATCTCCCCCGTATTACTGGGTCTGATGAGCATCCTGCTGTCGTGTGGCATTCTCCAGGCTTTGTTCTTTCTTCTCTTCACCATCAGGTTCAAAAACAATAGGTACAAGACAACAACATAATGCACTGCTGTCAGTGGTTTTAAAGTTCTGAGATCAAATGCTTAGTGGGAAGGATTACCTACTTGCTGCTGAATTGCATAGCTAAGAAAATGCACAGAATTGAATGAAAAAGTGCTGGAGGAACTCAGACCCTGCGGGTCAGGCAGCATCTGTGGATGGAGTGGACAGATGACGTTTCGGGTCGGGGCCCTTCTTCAGTCTGGGTGGTGTGGTTGGTAGTGGACATGTGGTGATCAGTCTGAAGAAGGGACCCAACCTGAACCGTCGCCTGCCCGTTCCCTCCACAGGGTGGCGCAGCGGTAGAGTTGCTGCCTGACTGACCCACTGGCTTCCTCCAGCACTTTGTGTTTTGCTGATGATTCCAACTCTGCTGACTCTTGCTGGTCTGGGCTGAATGTCTTTGGTGGATGTCTTTGGGATAGGAAATGGAAGAGTTAATTGTATCAATGCATCCTGAATAAAGGCAGGATCAGACAGCTGGACCTTGGCATAAATTTGACCCATCTTTCTATCAGACAAACAAAACCCATTTAGTCTAATCTTAGATAGACACAGAAAGCTGGAGTAACTCAGCGGACGGGACAGGCAGCTTCTCTGGAGAGAAGGAATGGGTGACGTTTCAGGTAGAGACCCTTCTTCAGACTGGTTAGGGATAAAGGAAATGAGAGATTATAGATGGTGATGTGGAGAGATAAAGAACAATGATATGCAAAAAAGTAACGATGATAAAGGAAACAGGCCATTGTTAGCTGTTTGTAGGGTGAAAATGAAAAGCTGGTGTGACTTGGGTGGGGGAGGGACGGAGAGAGAGGGAATGCCGGGGCTGCCTGAATTGAGAGAAATCAATATTCATACCTCTGGGCTGTAAGCTGCCCAAGCAAAATGTGAGATGTTGTTCCTCCAATTTGCATTTAGCCTCATTCAGACAATGGAGGAGACCGAGGGCAGAAAGGTCCGTGTGGGAATGGGAGGGAGAATTAAAGTGGCCAGCAACCGGATGATCAGGGTATATATAATATAAGAAAATAACTGCAGATGCTGGAGTAACTCAGCAGGTCAGGCAGCATCTCGGGAGAGAAGGAATGGGTGATGTTCAGGGTAGTTCAGGCAGAACAGCATCTCATATTTTGCTTGGGCAGCTTACAGCCCAGTGGTATGAATATTGATTTCTCTCACTTCAGGTAGCCCTGGCATTCCCTCCCACTCTATCCCTCCCCCACCCAAGTCACACCAGCTTCTCATTTTCACCCTACGAACAGCTTTCAAAAGGCCTGGGGCATGTTGGTCAGCATGGTTTTGGGCTGAAGGGCCTGTTTTTGTGCTGATGATGACTCTATGACTCTAAATCTGTTTGTCATCATGAAGATTTCACATTGTGCTTTTTTGTTCCCACAAATTAATTTTGTTAGGATTGTGAAAATGTCCAGCCCAAACCTCAACATAGTGACAATTATTGGAAGCATTTTAACTTACGGCAGCGGTTATATGTTCGGGCTTGTGGAAGGAAGAACGGTGACAGCAGAAATATCAACCAAGCTGATCATTCAGGTGGGAAAATAACAGGATCCTGGCCCAGGGGAAGATGTGACTGAGGGAGAGAGTCAATGACTCCCATAGTGAATAGTGAAAGGCTTGGATGGAGTGGATGTGAGAGGATGTTTCCATTAGTGAGAGAGTCTAGGACCGGAGGCCATAGCCTCAGGATAAAAGGACATACCCTTAGAAAGGAGATGAGGAGGAATTTATTTGGTGAATCTGTGGAATTAATTGCCACAGAAGGCTGTGGAGTCCCAAGTCAACGGATATTTTTAAGGTGGAGATTGATAGATTCTTGATTAGTAAGGGTGTCAAGGGTTATGGGGAGAAGGCAGGAGAATGGGGTTGAGAGGAGAGATTTAGGATCAGTTCCTGTGGATTGGAGGGTAGCTAATGTTATCCCACTTTTCAAGAAAGGAGCGAGAGAGAAAACGGGGAATTATAGACCAGTTAGCCTGACATCGGTGGTGGGGATGCTGGAGTCAATTATTAAAGAGGTAATAACGGCGCATTTGGATAGCGGTAAAAGGATTGGTCCAAGTCAGAATGGATTTATGAAGGGGAAATCCTGCTTGACTAAACTTATGGAATTTTTTGAGGATGTGACAAGTAAAATGGATGAAGGAGAGCCAGTGGATGTAATGTATCTAGACTTTCACAAAGCCTTTGATAAGGTACCACACAGGAAGTTGGTGAGCAAAATTAGAGCACATGGTATTGGGGGTAGGGTATTGACATAGATAGAGAATTGGTTGGCAGACAGGAAACAAAGAGTAGATGGGTCCATTTCAGAATGGCAGGCAGTGGCGAGTGGAGTGCCGCGAGGCTTGGTGTTGGGGCCGCAACTATTTACAATATATATTAATGATTTGGATGATGGAATTAGAAGTAACACTAGCATGTTTGCGGATGACACAAAGCTGGGTGGCAGTGTGAACTGCGAAGAGGATGTTAGGAGGTTTCAGGGTGACTTGGACAGGTTGAGTGAGTGGGCAGATGCATGGCAGATGCAGTATAATGTAGATAAATGTGAGGTTACTCACTTTGGCGGCAAAAATAAGGAAGCAGATTATTATCTCACCGGAGTGTCAGATTAGGTAAAGGGGACGTGCAACGAGACCTTGGTGTCCTTGTACATCAGTCACTGAAAGTATGCGTGCAGGTACAGCAGGCAGTGAAGAAAGCTAATGGCATGTTGGCCATCATAACGAGAGGATTTGAGTACAGGAGCAAAGAAGTCCTTCTGCAGTTGTATAGGGCCCTGGTGAGACCACATCTGGAGTATTGTGTGCAGTTTTGGTCTCCTAATTTGAGGAAGGACATCCTTGTTATTGAGGCAGTGCAGCGTAAATTCACGAGGTTAATCCCTGGGATATGAGGAAAGATTGGAAAGACTAAGCTTGTATTCACTGGAGTTTAGAAGGATGAGAGGGGATCTTATAGAGACGTATAAAACTATAAAAGGACTAGACAAGCTAGATGCAGGAAAAATGTTCCCAATGTTGGGGGAGTCCGGAACCAGGGAACACGGTCTAAGAATAAAGGGGAGGCCATTTAAAACTGAGGTGAGAAGAAACTTTTTCACCCAGAGAGTTGTGAATTTGTGGAATTCACTGCCACAGAAGGTAGTGGAGGCCAAATCACTGGATGAATTTAAAAGAGAGTTAGATAGAGCTCTAGGGGGCCATTGGAATCAAGGGATGTGGGGAGAAGGCAGGCACGGGTTACTGATTGCAGATGATCAGCCATGATCACAATGAATGGCAGTGCTGGCTCGAAGGGCCATAGGGCCTCCTCCTGCACCTATTTTCAATGTTTCTATTGTGGAAAAAATATAAGATCACCTGATTCAGTGCACAAGATAGAAGAGTATATTATTTTTGAATGTACAGATCGTTGGTGAGACCACACCTGGAGTGATGATACAAGGAACCGTAGATGCTGATTACAAAAAAAACAAGTGCTGAAGTAACTCAGCGAGCCAAGCAAATGGATGAATAGGTGACATTTCGATCAAGACCGAAATGCAACCTATCCCTGCTCTCCAGTGATGCTGCCTGACCCACTGAGATACTCCAGCACTTTGTGACGTACTTGGAGTGTGCTGCCAGCAATTCTGGTTGGCCATCTATGGGAAGGATGTTATTAAGTTGGGAAGGGTACAGGATGTGTTTCCTGGTTTATGGGATTGAGTCATAGGGAGAGGTTGGACAGGCTGTGACTATTTTATCCGCTCTGCCTGCACATGATCCATTTCCCTTCATTCTTTGCACATCTATGTACCTATCTCAACATCTCTTGAATGCCACAAATTGGACAATTTGAAATTTTAGGACTGCAGGATAGAAATGTTTCTTGTATTTTGAGCACTGATGTTAAAGTGGTTCTTTGTGGTGTAGCTTCTGTCTTCTTCTTGCGTTTGAGGCAGCAGAAGTTATGAAGCTGCTTCTGCTTCTGCTGTCTCTGTTTGTTGTCGTTCGCCTGACAGGTCAGTTGACAGGGTTCACCACGGGTCTGTGAAGTGTTTGAGATCCCCAGTTATTGTGCCTGACCAGAGGGATGTTTACTCAGTGCCTGGTGCAACACCGCCTTCCAGTGGCCAGAGCCGCAACTGCAACATGGACGCCAACCGCAACTTCCCATTGCAAAATGTCAGCATCATGTCTTTGCAATGTGCTACAAACACTTTTTATCTCCCGTAGCAAATGTTTTGGTGAGAAACTGACAAAGCTGTGAATTATGGACATTTAATGAATAAGTGAATGGAGGCTAGGGAGGTGCAGTAAAAGTGAAATAGATTAAGTTGCTAATGTCAAGAGTTAAGTGTTTGTTTACTTGTCATAATTACTGACAATTGCAGCAGTTTAACCGGTCTGTAATAGCAATGCACACAATGAATAAATAATAAACAAAATAATATTCCATTAATAAATTCAGCCTGAAGGTGGTGGGTATATGGAACAAGCTGCCAGAGAAGGTAGTTGAGGCAGGGACTATCCCAACATTTAAGAAACAGTTAGGCAGGTACATGGATAGGACAGGTTTGAAGGGATATGGAAAAATGCGGGCAGGTGGGACTAGTGTAGCTGGAACATGGTGGCCGGTGTGGGCAAGTGTGAGGGAAGGACCTGTTTCCACACGGTATCACTCTATGACTAAGAATGTCTCAACCAGAAACATCACCTATCCATGTTCTCCAGGGATGCTGCCTAACCCGCTGAGTTACTCCTGCACTTTGTGTCCTTTTCAATAAATTAATAACCACAATACTAGTGGGGGAAAAAAACCTATAGGCTTCAGGCAACCAAAGGCACAGTCTGTAGAAGATTAGATTTGCTGAGGTTAGTCCTGGGAAGAAGGTGTACTTGAATCTGTGCAGGAAGGAACTGCAGATGCTGGCTTAAACCGAAGATAGACACAAAAAGCTGGAGTAACTCAGCAGGTCAGACAGCATCTCTGGAGAAAAGGAATAGGTGATGTTTTGGGTCGAGTCCCTTCTTCAGACTCAGCTTTTCGTGTCTATCTTCTGCTGTTGAACCTGGTGGCCACAGTTTTCAGGCTCCTGTACCTTCTTCCTGATGGTAGCAGTAAAATGGGAGCGTGGCCAGGGTTGTGTGGGTCTTTGATGATGCTGGCTGCCTTTTTGAGGCAGCGACTCTTATAGATCCCTTCAGTGGTGTAGTTGAGTTGGATTTGTTGTCATATGCACAAGTACAGCGAAGTACAGGTACAATGAAAATCAAGTGGAAACAGATCATTAAATGCTAGTGCTTCTGGTGGCAGAGATCAATGTTAAGCTAGAGGTACATTTTTTTGATATCTATTGAATCATTGCTCTGCTTTTCTTTCTGGGTCTGATATCGTGTCTCAGTTTCATTCATCGTAGATATGAAGAGGCAGACACAGATCAGATAACAAACACAAATGGTGTCTCGCATTGAAATGGTGTCTCTTTCCTACATGCCTGCAGGTATATTTACTTCTCAGCTGCCTGACATGGCAGGAAAAGCAACACTGCAATGGAGAAATTAAAATATTTACCCACTATTTCTGTGGCTGCAGTGTGGCCGTTGTTAACTTCAGTACGTTTTGGTGAAAGCTTTATTTTAAATTGCAGATTCGCATCTGGACACTGTGCATAGGAACCTCTTTGATATTTGGACCCATACTGGGGAAGAGCTGGCGACTGTACAAAGTCTTCACACAACGAATCCCGGAGAAGAGAGTGGTAAGCAACCAAGTGAACTCCTGCGACCCAGGTTATCTCCAGACGTTGTATGAATCCATGGCAAGGGGGGACAACTAGGAGAACTCGGTTTATATTTGCTGGCTTAATACACTGTACAACAATTGGGGTGAGATCTTCGGAGAGAAGGAAGAATGGGTGACGTTTCAGGTTGGGATCCATCTTCGTCCCAAAACATCACCCATTCCTTCTCTCCAGAGATGCTGAGTTACTCCAGCATTTTGTGTCTATCTTTGGTGTGAACCAGCATCTGCAGTTCTTTCCTGCACAATAATTGGGATGAACTGTGTCATGGAGCTCAAGGGTGCCTTGCAGGATGTCAGAAAGAAGGAACTGGAAATATTGGATTACAAAAAAAGACACCAGGTGCTGGAGGAACTCAGCAGCTCAGGTAGCATCTGTGGAGGGAATGGTAAAATAGTTTTTCGGATCAGGACCCTTCTTCAGAAAGATGGAGCGGGGGGGGGGGGGGGGGGGGGGGAGAGGACAAATCCTGGCAAGTGAAAGGTGGATACAGGCGAGTGAGGCTGGGGGGGGGGGGAGCTGTTGGCAGATGGGTGGAATAATTGACAAAGACGAAGCATAAAAAGGAGTCAAAAGGGTGTCAGATAAGGAGAGGAGTGAAATGTAAAGCATTATTTATTTTTAAAATTAATTGACATCCATTTCAACTGTCTTTAAATGTCAGAGACATACATTCAAAACCAGACACAAAGTAGACAGAGTCTTCCTCCCAAGATAGAAATACCAAAGACTAGGGGGCATTGCAAGATGAGGAGCAAAGTTTAAAGGAGATGTTGCAGGGCAGGTTTTTTTATACAGAGGATGGTTGGTGCCTGGAACACACTGCCAGGATTGGTGGTGGAGGCAGATATGATAGTGTCATTTAATTTATTGCTTCTTTTAGGTTTAGATTTATTATTGTCATGTGTACCGAGGTACTGTAGAAAGCTTTGTTTTGGATGCTATCCAAAAATATCAGATGATACTATACATAAACACAATCAAGTCAAACTCAAGTACAATAGGTAGAGCAAAGGGGAAGATACAGAGTGCTGAATGTAGTTCTCAGCATTGTAGCGCCCCAGTTCCAGAGACAAAGTCCAATGTCCTCATTGGGGTAGAGGTGAATCAGACAGTACTCTCAGACAGTAGAGAAGGGAAGAAGCCGTTCCTGAGTCTGGTGGTGTGTGAGCATGTGTCTGTGTCTGAGGTGACAAATCCAGCTGTCAAGTTTGATATAATGAACCAAACTTGCTTTGCCTTTCAGATCATCAAAGACGTGCAGTTACTGGGGCTGGTAGCGGGGGTGATTGGCGTCGATGTGCTGGTTCTGGTGACGTGGGGCATTGCTGATCCATTGGAGTGTACACAATCCATAAATGCAGGGATAAGGGTAAAGTACAACTCTTCCAACTTCGGTGCTCACACGGACAGCTTTAAAAATGTGACGACTCCCAAGTGTTCATAAAAAAAAGAGAATGTCAAATGGAAACTCATTTTGAGCAAAACAGAAAGTGCTGGAGGAACTCAGCAGGCCGGGCAGCATCTGTGGAGGCACAGATGTTCCCTGCAGTTTCGGGTTGGGACCCTTCTTCAGACAGATGGAGAAAGCTGGAAAAGAGTGACTGAGGCGGAAGAACAGTAATGATCTTGTGGAGATAGTGGGGGTGGGGGTAGATGCTCTAATCCTACTCATAATTCATATGATTAATGTGAAGAAGGGTCCCGACCCAAACATCGTCTGCCACCCCCCCCCCCAAGATGTTGCCTGACCCGCTGAGTTCATCTAGCACTTTGTTTTTTTTGCTTCAGGTTCCAGTGTTTGCAGATTCTTGCATCTCCAGTAAACGTATTTTAATTTGATTTACCATAAGTCAATCTCCTATGAGTATTACACAGGCAGAAAGGAAAATGAACAATTCACATTGTATTCCCTGATGGCTTTATGGATGTTTTTTCGTCCCACAGGCAATTGAGAAAGATCTGTCTTACTCTGTCACAACGATTAAATGTTGTGCATCTCACTACACAGACATCTGGATTATTCTCATTTCACTTCTAAAGGTAGGAATATTTATTTCCTTTTTCCACTCTTGAAGCTCAACTCCAATGTTTTTTCTTTGTTCTCTGTCTGGGAGGAATATATAAACGTGGAAATGGTAGACATTCTCAGCAGGTTAGGCAGCATCTATGGAGAGAGCCACAGAGTTAAAGTAACAGCTCAATTGGTATTGTAGTCCTGATAATTCTGTATTGAACGGGGTACTGATTGAGAATGATTAGCCATGATCACATTGAATGGCGGTGCTGGCTCGAAGGGCCAAATGGCCTCCTCCTGCATCTATTGTCTATTCACCCTCATTGATTGATTGAAAGAAACCGCATGGAAAAAGGCCCTCCGGCCCACCAAGTCCATGCCGACCATCGATCACCTGTCCACACTAGTCCCACTTTATCCCACTTTCTCATTTACTCCCTCCTCACTAGCGGCAATTTACAGAGGACTTTGTTACCGCTCAATCTACTTGCATTGCCACTTTCAGGGAGTGGTGGACTTAGTTTAGTTTAGAAATACAGTGCGGAAACAGGTCCTTCGGCCCACCGAGTCGCCACTGACCAGCGATCCCTGCACATTAACACTGTCTTACACACAACCAGGGACAATTTACACTTATGCCAAGCCAATTAACCTACAAACCTGTACGCCTTTGGAGTGTGGGAGGAAAATCGTAGATCCCGGAGAAAACTCACGCGGTCACGGGGAGAACGTACAAACTCCATACAGACAGCACCCGTAGTCGGGATCAAACCCGTGTCTCCGGCGCTGCAAGCTCTGTAAAGCAGCAACTCTACCGCTGCGCCACCGTGCCACCCGTGCACGGGCAATAATACGAACTTAGTTTGTATTATTTAGTTCTGTGGGAACAGTGACATGATACTGACAACTACTTATTCTTTGCCACGCAGGGGAGTCTTCTGCTTTATGGTACCTATCTAGCTGGTCTAACGAGCAATGTCAGCTCTCCTCCCGTCAACCAAACCATCACCATCATGGTGGGAGTTTACATGGTCATGTTCACCTCAGGAATAATCATCCCCATCATCAGATTCCTGGATTCCTGGCCCAACCTAACCTATGGTATCACCACTGCGGGAATCTTTGTCTGCACCTCAACAATCAACTGTTTGATCTTCATTCCACAGGTAAGAAAGGATGCAATAAATGCAGTCTTGGAACTTCACCCTCAATGTCTCCAACATTCAAAATCGCTTACAACAAAACTCGAAGGGCCGAATGGCGTACTCCTGCAACTATTTTTAGTTTCTAACTAAATTAAACTGTTATTTTAACACTCATATTCCGCTTAGGTGGCTTACAACCTAACGGCATTAATATTAAAAATTTCAATTTCAGGTAACTAACCGACAAATTCCCCCCTCCCTCTACCCCATTCCCATTCTCTCCCGTGTCTCACCTGGAATAATGCCCATTTCTCCCCTCCCCTTTCACCTATATGTACGTCTTTGGAGTATGGAAGGAAACCTAAGATCTCGGAGAAAACCCATGCAGGTCACGGGGAGAACGTACAAACTCCATACGGACTGCACCCTTGTCGGGATCAAACCTGGGTCTCCTGCGCTGCATTCACTGTAAGGCAGCAACTCTACCACTGCGCCACCGTAACCGCCCTCTGGCTTCAGAATTCACAATTCTTCTCTATCTCACACCTTTTGTTTCATCTCTGGCTTATTCAACCATCTGCCTATCATCTGTATCCACCTATCACTCACCAGGCTTTGCCCCGCCTCTCCTGTCATCTAGCTTTCTTCCCCCCCCCCACCACAATCAGTCCAAAGAATGGTTCCAACCTGAAACGTCACCTATCCATGGTCTCCAGAGATGCTGCCTGACCTGCTGAGATACTCCAGCACTTTGTCTGTTTTTGTAAGCCAGCATCTGCAGTTCCTTGTTTCTTCAACCGTTTTGGTTGCATTGTGAACTTTGGTTTTGTGTTCTTTTATGGTCTGGTTAGCAAGTATTATTGATTATTAATTTATTGTATTATTAATGATTGTATATTTATCTGTGTGATATTGTGTTAATGGGCTTGTAAAATTGCAGCAAGAATTTCATTGTTCCATTGCTGGTACATATGACAATTAAACACACTTAACTCTCTCATAACAGTTTTTGAAGAAAATACTAACTAAAACATTTAAAAACATTTCTAAGTGACTGAAAGCAAGCCGCTAGTTAAAAATCTCACCTTATTCTTCCCTGCCTATCCACAACCCCAAACGAAATCAGTGAACTGACAGTTCTTGCGCCAGTTTTATCCTGGCACAGGATAAGACGGCACTCCCCAGCAGAAACAGTGGGGAATCTCAGCACAGTTCAGCTTCAGGGCTGGCTTCCAATCCAGCGGGGAATTGGCTGGAGCCAGCCAGGAAGTTTAGTGCTATCGTGTTCACTTATTTGCACGGGCTGTGTCTGCAACCTTTTTAAGATCTGCTATTAAATACGTGAAATGAGAACCGTTCTACGAACGCACGCACTTTGCCTATAACAAAAAGTGTGGGGCAGTACAAAGCTTCATTTAAAGACCTTCCTGATAAAGTTAGTGAGCAGATGTGATGCAGATACAAACGTGCAGAGTGTAAAGATACATAAAATTTGATGTTGTTAGGATTGAATTCTACATGCAATGCACTGAATTCCACTTTTGGTTTGTTGAAGTCAAAGATGGCTGATTAATTGCTGCAAAAAAAACGTTTAAAATATATTGTTTTTACAATGGTAAAAGATGGGCAGAATTCCTGCTGCCCTAAGTCACATATTTGGCTGGCTGCTGAGAGCACACCAGATAACTTCTGGAAGTTATTCTAACCAAGTTTGCAGAGAGCTGTAACAAAACTACAGCCTAAGATAGATTTAACTTGGATCAGGAATCGAGTAAAATTATAAAAGGCAAATGGAGTTTAATCAGGAGTGGTGTGTGTAAGAAGGAACTGCAGATGCTGGTTTAAACCAAAGATAGACACAAAATGCTGGAGTAACTCAGCGGGACAGGCAGCATCTCTGGAGAGAAGGGATGGGTGACGTCTGTCTGCTCAGTCTGAAGAAAGGTCTCAACCCGAAACGTCACCCATTCCTTCTCTCCAGAGCTGCTGCCTGTCCCGCTGAGTTACTCCAGAATTTTGTGTCTATCTTAATTAGGAAGGGTTTAGGTTGTGTATTTGGGGAGGATAAATGCAAGAGAAAAGTATGCAGTAAATGGAAAGACTGTCAGGAGATCTGACTTACCTATAAAGGGATAGAGGGGTGAAGGTTCAAAGATTCCTGAAAATGGCATTACAAGTGGTCATTTTAAAATCAAGTTAGACACAAAAAGCTGGAGTAACTCTCCGGAACAGGCAGCATCTCTGGAGAAAAGGAATGGGTGACGTTTCGGGTCGAGACCCTTCTTCAGACCCGACCCGACCCGAAACGTCACCCATTCCTTCTCTCCAGAGATGCTGCTTGTCCCGCTGAGTTACTCCAGCTTTTTTAGCCTTTCGTCGGTTTAAACTAACGTCTGTAGTTCCTTCTCACACTTAACATCAAGTTACGTGGGAGCCAATGAGGTGGGTGAGGAGTGGATGACACTTCAGCGATTTAGATCATGGGGAGAGGAGTTTTTGTCAATCTCAGGTTTTCAGAGGGTTGGGATAAGATCAGAAAATGCTACTGATATCAATACGCCAGGCAGCATCTGTGGAGAAAGAATAAACATTTCAGGCCGGTGAACTTTCAAAAAGAACTGTGGTAGAGGGAGACAGATCGAGAGCAGTTTAGGAATCTGGAAATGACAAAAACATGCACAATGATTTCAGCCACAGATAAGTTAAGGCAGGGAGAAGGTTGGAGGATTTTGCAAGTAAGATGGAACAAGCCTCACATGGATTATCAACACCAATTGGTGCTAGCATTGGGCCAAAAGCAGGCAATGGGACTATCTTAGATGGGGCATCTTGGTCAGCAAGAACGTGTTGGGTTGAAGGTCCTGTTACCGTGCTGTATAATCTGTTGGACTTGTTTCCGTAATACAACTCCTTGCAATCGTCCAAGTTTCAAACCTCACTATTTCTGCATTGCTTTCCGGCAGAAGATAATTTTTAGCTGAAGACTGTTTATTAAATGTTGCCATTTGGTTTCCCTCTTTCCACGGACAAAATATCAAATTTTTATTTCCTATGTGGACTGAAACTGAGTTTTATTGATCTCGCAAACATTGAAACATGCTCAAGATATTGTTTATCTAATATTGTGTCAAGTCAAGTCAAGTCAAGTCAATTTTATTTGTATAGCACATTTAAAAACAACCCACGTTGACCAAAGTGCTGTACATCTGATTAGGTTCCAATGGAAAAAAAAAAGAAAGAAACATACAGTAGCACGCAAACAGTTCACAGCGCCTCCTCAATGAGCCTCAAACGCTAGGGAGTAGAAATAGGTTTTGAGCCTGGACTTAAAGGAGTCGATGGAGGGGGCAGTTCTGATGGGGAGAGAGATGCTGTTCCACAGTCTAGGAGCTGCAACCGCAAAAGCGCGGTCACCCCTGAGCTTAAGCCTAGACCGCGGGATAGTGAGTAGCCCCAAGTCGGCCGACCTGAGGTACCTGGAGTTAGAGAGGGGGGTTAGAAGATTTTTGATGTGGGGGGGGGGAGTGTCCATTTAGGGCTTTATACGTGAATAGGAGGAGCTTGAAGTTGATTCTGTACCGTACAGGGAGCCAGTGGAGAGAGGCCAGAATCGGGGTGATGTGGTCCCTTTTACGGGTACCCGTCAGGAGTCTCGCTGCGGCGTTTTGGACCAGTTGCAGGCGGGACAGGGAAGATTGGCTGATCCCAGTGTATAGGGAGTTGCAGTAGTCTAGGCGGGAGAAAATGAAAGCGTGAATGATTTTTTCTGTGTCGTCGAATTGGAGGAAAGGTTTGATTTTAGCTATGGTTCGAAGTTGGAAGAAGCTGGCTTTTACCACAGCGTTGACTTGCTTATCAAATTTTAATGCAGAGTCAAATATTATGCCGAGGTTTTTGACATGCGGTTTGACTAGGCATATGTCCTCCAGACATATACACTCTAGCACTTTCTGTCAACCTTCAGTATAAACCAGCATCTACACACTCCACTTCTTAACCTACCCAGCTTTGTCCTGCCCCCTTCTCTCTTCCAGCTCGATTTCCCACCCTACCCCCACCTATAATCCATCCGAAACGTCACCCATCCTTTTTCTCCAGAGATGCAGCCTGACCGGCTGAGTTACTCCGGCACTTTGTGTCTATCTTCGGTATAAACCAGCATCTGCAGTTCCTTTCTATACAAGTGGAAGTGGATAATTCTATTTATTGACATGCTTCAGAGGTAAATTTGTATGAAATGAGGTAAATGCAAATTAATCATCTGAGCTCTCTTAACAGGTCAGACAATGGAAGAAATTTGATGAAGAATTAAACCATACGCCTAATCAAATGTCCAAGTATTTAAGTAGTCCAAGCAAGACTTTCCGTTCTATGTACAGCGATGAGCAGATCTATCACCTGCTTGGGGAGAATAACTCCATGAAACGTCTTCTCACTGAGGTGGAGTGGTTTTTACACTGTATAATCCAAATATTGCCACTTGTTCAGATATTACATAGACCGTTTGATGTTGGTATGATTTATTATTGTCACCTGTACCGGGATACAGTGAAAAAGATTATTTGCTTGCTAACCCGTCAAATCGTACTATACACGAGTATAATCGAGCCACACACAAGTAGACAACGGGTAATGCAAAGAGAAAAATACCAGTGCAGAATATAGTGTTACAGCTCTGTAGCATTACAGTTACTGTAATGCCATGACACCTGTGTGATGGACTGGGCAACATCCACAACTCAAGTCAAGTCAAGTCAAGTCAAATTTATTTGTCACATACACATACACGATGTGCAGTGAAATGAAAGTGGCAATGCCTGCGGGTTGTGCACAAAAAGAATCTCTTCAATTACTTGCGATCTTGGGCAGAGCTCTCTTCAATTACTTGCGATCTTGGGCAGAGCTGTTCCCAAACCAAGTTGTGATGCATCCTGAAAGGATGCTTTCTATAGTGCATTTGTGGAAGTTGGCAGGAGTAATGGAGACATGCCAAACCTACTTGGTCTTCTGAGGATGCAGTGTGAGGTGTGCTCTCGTGGCCATAGGTTCAATGTGGTTGATCCAGGACAAATTGTCGGTGATATTAACACTGAGGAACTTGAAGCCGTCGACCATCTCCACTTCAGCATCATTGATGCTGACTGGGTTGTGCACACCACTTCATTTCCTGAAATCAATGACTACCTCCTTCGTGTTGCTGACACTGAGGGAAAGGTTAGAGTCATACGGCACAAAACAGGCCCTTCATGCCCGTGTTTGGACCATATCCCTTGAAAGCTTTCCTATCCATGTACCTGTCCAAGTATATTTTAAATATTGTTACAGTACCTGCCTCAACTACATCCTCTGGCAGCTTGTTCCATACACCCACCACCCTCTGTGAAAAAGTTGGTCCTCAGGTTCCTATTAAATCTTTCCCCTCTCACCCTAGTGACTTTGAGAGGTCTTTGAGAGGTTTTTGAGGACTTGTTAGACATGAGTTACTGGGGTTGCTCCTGCTCCATGGGCTAATAATATAGTCCGATGTACCCATGTAACAGCTGTCCAGCACCGAGATAACCCTTAACGATGTGCTAATGCTGGAATACTTTTCACACTGATCGTAAACTAATTAAAGAGATAAACACAAAATGCTGGAGTAACTCAGCGGGTCAGACAGCATCTCTAAAAAAAAAAGGAATAGATGACGTTTCGGGTCAAGACTCTTCTGACTGAAGAAGGGTCTCGACCCAAAACATCACCTATTCCTTTTTTCCAGAGATGCTGTCTGACCTTCTGAGTTACTCCATCTTTTTGTGTCTATCTTCGGTTTAAACCAGCATCGTAAACTAATTAAAGAGATAAATATGGTCCCACAACCAAGCAATTCCTGATCAGACAGGCATCCCAATGGCAGGCAAGTGGAACAAGGCTCAGAGAATACTGGATAGTACAGGAAATCCTTTCAGATATTAAAGTGATGAACCAAGATAACGGTGGCTGTTTCCACCTGAAAATTCATCCGCGGGAAGGTAGCTATAACATTGGACAACACTTACAACCCAGCTGTATGAATATTGATTCCTCTAACTTCAAGTAACTCTTGCTTTCCCTTTCTCTCCATCCCTCCCCAACCCTAGTTCTCCGACTAGTTTCACTGTCCTCCTGATTTAGTTTAGTAAATTGTGTGCCTCGTTGTCACCTTCCCCTCAGCCAACAATGAACCATTCTACATTTGCTTGATCGTGGTCTGCTTTGATCTGTCGTTTTCACACCTTACATTCTCTGTGTACCTTCCATATCTCTAGTTTCCCTCTCCCCTGACGCTAAATCTGGTCTCAACTTGTAACAGCACACATTTTTTTCTCTCCAGAGATGTTGAGTTACTCCAGCATTTTGGGTCTATCTTCGGTATAAACCATCATCTGTAGTTCCTTCCTGCACACTACCTTTCTAAGCTTCCTGCTAAGAATCCCTGTGTTGGTGGAATTGCTAATTAAACATCGCAAACAGAGAGTAGGTACTTACAAGACACAGAATGCTTCCTCTCCAATCTGTAGACAGATGAACCTGGGCAGCATGGTGACAGAGCAGTAGAGCTGCTGCCTTACAGCACCAGAGACCCAGGTTCGATCCTGGCTACAGTTGTTTGTCTGTACGAAGTTTGTACGTTCTTCCAGTGGCCTGTGTGGGTTTTATCCGAGAACTTCGGTTTCCTCCCACACTCCAAAGATGCCCTTTTATTATTGGCAATTGGTAATGAACAAGTCCTGTGGGATTTTCCTTAAAATTTTTACATTAAACTATAATTTAGCTATGAGTAATTTATTTTTCTCATCCACAGAAAAATGTAACGATTGAATGTCTGCAGGAGCAGGTTAACAATGTGAAGGAAAGGCTGATGTATTTAATGGAACCGGAATACATTGAGGAGTTTAGAGATGATATTCCGGCTTCACAACCCAGCCCGGCTTGCAGCCCTTTGATAAATTCTGCGGTCATGTGTCCCAACACAACAACAGGAGGTCCACTGAAGGAGGTGCCTTTGTCAGACGTGCAGAAGAATCAAGATCACAGCTCGGGATCACAGCAAGACATTCAACCTGTGTCACTGCAGGGTCAATTGGGACAAATCGGACATGACACTAAGATTAGTCCGGAAACAGTTTTGCATTCTCAAGAGGGGATAGAAGTCTTAAAAGATTCTGGATGTTTTTACCGAGACTCTGAGAACTATCCAGACTCTGAGATGATTACAGGATCTTTTCAAAAGGCACTCGATGCCCTGGAAATAACATTAGAAATTCCGAGCAATTTGGACAATCGAGTGGAAGTCATGCAGGATCCTTCAGGTGAAATGCTCACCTCGTCCTCAGCCCAACCAGCAATTGTAACTGGGCCAGATGCAAAACCTGCGATAGGCGGTCCAATAAAAGGGATCAAAAACAAGTTTGTGAACAGTGCGAAGCTGCAGGAGATTCTGCAAGAGTTGAATGTTAATGCTGTGAACACAATCTATTCACCAAATAAAGCAAGACGCATCTTACCGACCGGGAATCTTGGACAATACGGTTGGACTGCGGAGTGGATGAAACATCACTGTCATAACATTTCTCCGTACATGATGAGACGAAGGAGGCCACCATTTTATTCTATAAGGAGTGTACCTCCTCCAAATTACATCCTACATTCAACACCTCAATGTGCAAAATATATCAACAAAGAGTCTAACAGGGACACAATAAATGCACTACCTAGTCAATTACAAAGGACTCGCCGCCAGCTATCACAAGATGTAAATGAGTCCAGTTGTCTACTAACGTTACAGTCAGTGGAGAAAATGCAAATGCACCTTAATGCCTGGCAAACACCTCAAAAAATAGAGCAAGGGGATGGACATGTCCACTCTCTGACTTCAGGAGGAGATTGTATTATCAAATCCCATTCAGACCTGAAAACAGACTTACCCCCCAAAGGAATTCAAATAGGTGGTGTAGAGGAATCTTCTGAAATATATCAGTATGATTATTCAGACTCAGAATCAGATAGTTCTGATGAGATGTTTTGCTACTACCACAGGTCATATTGTGAAGTGTGTTGCCAAGACTCGTGTAACTCCAGTATATCAGAGACATCAGACAGCGAGGTATATAATGCGCCATTCGACTGGTCACAAAAGCATTTTCATAGCCATCCAATTGTTAATTTTAAAGAGGACTTAAAACCCACTTTTGTATGATCTTTTCTTGCCATTGTATTCGGCACAGACATTGTGGGCCGAAGGGCCTGATCCTGTACTGTGTTGTTTGAATTTCTATGTTTTTTAAAATGTTATAATTTTTTCAAATGCACCAATTTGTTGCCAGTTTTCTTTCAAGAGGATGGTCCTGCTTTGTTGAAGTATTTAATTTATTTTGAAGATAAACACAAAATGCTGGAGTAACTCAGCGGGTCAGACAGCATCTCTAAAAACAAAAGGAATAGATGACGTTTCGGGTCAAGACTCTTCTGAATGAAGAAGGGTCTTGACCCAAAACATCACCTGTTCCTTTTTTCCAGAGATACTGTCTGACCTGCTGAGTTACTCAAGCTTTTTGTGTCTATCTTCGGTTAAAACCAGCATCTGCAGTTCCTTCCTGCATATTTATTTTGTTTGCTATAACTAAATTAAGGTCATGCATTGAGATTTCTTGTTAGCAGTATACTGAATGTTATATAATAAAGAAAAAAAGAATAATTAAGTCGGGCCATTTTTTGTGTACATGGATTTTTATATATACGTAAGTAATACATGGCAGTAATCCTAAACATTTATTATAGCTCTCAGCTGAAACACTTCCCACTGCCAATTCCACACTCAAATATGTTGAAATCTAAATAGTTTTCCATCGGAAAAGGAAAGCTCATTTAACTTGGCAAGCCAACCACTGAGTTTTATTTCAGGTATTAGTTTAGCAAGCATTACTCTTACTACAGAAATAAAGGAGGATCGGAAATTAACGCAGTAAACATTAATTATGTAAGTTTTAAGACATGTGATTTAAATGTTGCATCTTTTTGTACACAAATACACATGACTTCCCTCGAGTTGTGTGCCTGTTGAACTTTTAGAAAATGAGGTGTACTATTTAGTTAAGACCCTGTCCCAGTTAGGCGTTTTTTAAGGCGACTGCCGGGGACTGTCACAGTCGTAGCAGGTCGCCGAAAAGACAATGTCTACGACAAGCTACAACAACCTATCACCTAGTCGACGTCAAGCTACGGCAAGCGACCGAAAACCGGCGACCCAATCGTCGCAAGTAGAACGTCCACCTACGACCGCACCTACGACAACACCTACAGCAACCTGCTACCACAGAGGCGACAACCTACGACAACCGAAGTCAACCTACGTCCACCCGCGACAAGCTACGACAAGCTATGACCCTGAAGACTGAAGACAACTGAAGACAATTCACGTTTCACCCACTTTCCCTATAGAAGGGGATGGACGGTAGGGTTTCCAATCATTCTGCATCATGACTATTTGAAAGTGATGCCATGAGAAACTACTCTGAACTACAATAACTTCATACATCAATTTTCCGTCAAAATGTCAAGAATTTCCTTTATTGATATTCAAACAATTTTTTTTTAAAGGTTGATAAGAACATACAACAGTGTGTGGCGGCGCCCGGGGGCTAGGCCACTCCCTTGGTCATTCCACTCGGCACTCAGTGGACGGGAGGGATTAGGTCACTTCCTGGGTCAGTTCCCCTGGCGGGGTGGTTCCGGTTCCCCTGGCGGGGTGGTTCCGGTTCCTGCGCCCGCCGTGGCGCGCACGCGGGCTGGCCGTTTCGTCCATCCCCCTGTCCGTTTCGTGCCTTTGGCTCTTGGGGGGGGGGGGGGTCCTGTGGCGGCGCCCGGGGGCTACGCCACTCCCTTGGTCATTCCACTCGGCACTCAGTGGACGGGAGGGATTAGGTCACTTCCTGGGTCAGTTCCCTTGGGTCAGGTGGTCTGGGACTATAAAAGATTTTGGGTGTGTCGACTCACGAGTTCTTGAGTGCAGTGTTTGGTGCCTCTGGTAATAAAGTATATTAACTACTCACCTGGCGTCTGGCCTGATTACCGCGGTGACCGCACCCACTACAAGTGCATACAAAAATATTGTAATAAACGTCAATAAATTACAATAAACTTTAAACAGAATACAAGTGCAAAAACATACAAAACCTAACATCATTTATGGACACATTACACTGATGGATGATCAGATCAAGTCCACACTTGGAATCCGCCGAAGTCAGCACTGGCGACAACCTACGTCACCTGGCGACAACCTACGACAGCGCCCACGTCGGGAGATGTCAAGCTACGCTCATTGGCGTCAAACCAACAGTCGCCAAAAATTTTTAAGCCTTCGCAAAATCCAACGGCGACCAGAAAAACGCTACGACTCTTTGGAGACGACTCACGACCATGCACGCGACACCCTGGCGACCATGTGGCGACAGCCTAATCGCCTGTAGTCGCCTAAAAAATCGCCGAACTGGGACAGGGGCTTAACTCCATCTTTTTGTGTCTATCTTTGGTTTAAATCAGCATGAAGAAATTCCACCTTGACTGTATTGATCCCAGCTGTTATAGTCAGAGTCATACAGAATGGAAACAAGCCCTCCGGCCCAACTTGGCCATGCCGACCAAAATGCCCCATCATACGTCGTCTCATTTACCTGAGTTTGGCCCATATCCCTCTGAACCTTTCCTTTCCATCACCTGTGTGAAAAATATTCCCCTCAGGTGCCTATTATATCTTTCTCCTCTCACCTTAATTAAACCTATGCCCTCTAGTTCTTGATTCCCCTACTCTGGGAAAAAGACTGTGCATTCACTCTGTCTATTCCGCTCATGATCTTATACACCCCAAAAAGATCACTTCTTGACCTCTTGCCCTCCAAAGAATAAAATCCTATTTTGAAGGAAATCCTTTAAAAGGATGTATAATCTTTAAAACAACATATTCCAAATGTTTTCATTTCTTTAGCATGCGAGTTTCATTTTTTAAGCTCAATGCCAGATGTTATTTTGTAATTTGACCTTGAAATCAAGTGAATAGACACAAAAATAAGGTGGCACCTCTTAATGAGTACAATCTGGTGGCTTTGATGAAGTGCTTCATGAAGTGCCTCGGGAAGGTGGTCATGGTGCATATCAACTCCAGCCTCCCTGGACAACGTTGATCCAAGGCAGCTCTGCGGTAGACACCATCTTTCTCATCCTATACTGTAACGTTGCCTCAGGAAAGCAGTCAACATAATCAAGGACCACTCTCACCCCAGTCATTCCCTCTTCTCCCCTCTCCCATCAGGCAGAAGTCGCAACACCTTGAAAGCACGCACCACCAGATTCAAGAACAGCTTCTTCCCCACTGTTAAGAGACACAAAATGATGGAATAACTCAGCGGATCAGACAACATCTCTGGAGAGAAGGAATGGGTGATGTTTTGGGTTGAGATCCATTTAGAACTGAGATGAGGAAAAACTTTTTCAGTCAGAGAGTTGTGAATCTGTGGAATTCTCTGCCTCAGAAGGCAGTGGAGGCCAATTGAATGCATTCAAGAGAGAGCTAGATAGAGCTCTTAAGGATAGCGGAGTCAGGGGGTATGGGGAGAAGGCAGGAACGGGGTACTGATTGAGCATGATCAGCCATGATCACATTGAATGTCGGTGCTGGCTCGATGGGACGAATGGGCTCCTCCTGCACCTATTGTCTATTGTCTATTCAGTTTCCCAGTCTGAGGAAGGGTCTCGACCTGAAACATCACCCATTCCTCCTCTCCAGAGATGCTATCTGTCCTGCTGAATTACTCCAGCATTTTGCGTCCATCTTCGGTGTAGACCAGCATCTGCAGTTCCTGGCTACACTCTTCCCCATTGTTATCAGTCACTTGAATGTACCTCTCATCAATTGTGAATGATGAATTCCTGATCTGACAATCTGCCCCATGACATTCCTTGAACCTATTTACCCGCGCTTTCTATGGAGATATATTCTACACTCGTTTGCACTACCTGATATACTCATGTATATGATTTGCCTGGATAGTAGCAAAACATATTTTTTCACTATGTCAGGACATGTGGCAATAAAAAGCAATCCCAATACGTTATGTAAAAAGATATTCAAAATTTAAGTACAAGAAACAAATTACATGAAATTAAACTCAACCCCAAGTGGGTGGCCCAGTGGTGTGGCGGGTAGAGCTGCTGCCTCACAGCGTCAGAGACCCGGGTTTGATCCTGACTACGGGTGCTGTCTGTGTGTGCAGTTTATACATTCTCCCTGTGACCATGTGCTCCGTTTCATCCCACATCTCAAAAGACATGCAGGTTTGCAGATGAACTGGCCACTATAAATTGCCCATGGTGTGCAGGGAGTGGATGAGAAAGAGGAATAGCATGGAACAGGTGGTCGATGGTCAGTGTGGACATAGTGAGCCGAAGGGCCTGTTTCCATCCAGTATATCTAAACTGAAGTCAACTAAATGCGATCCTACCTATAAATGCAAACAGAACTGTAATATTTTTTAATCAAAACTTAGGATGTATGTTTATTTTTACTGAGTTATAAACATTGGTTTATTAATAATCTAAATGATAAAAGAGCAACATACTGTGTCAGGAAGCATCTAATGACTCTGCCTTACTCCAGTGTCCTCACCTGCCGTGAGCTACACCCTGTTGCGGAGGGAAGTGCAGAAACATTTTAAATAATTTACATTTAATCTCAGCCAACTCACCAAAATCAGCATGTGTGTGATGTAAAAGTGCCTGCTCTCCTCTCTTATTCCTACGAGTTATCTACCAAATCAAAAAGTACTGATGAATACACACACACCTAAGAATGCTTGTGCTCCAGGGAGCAGTATTTTGGAAAAATCTTACAATGATAGTCGGTTGTGATGTTTCAACAAGCAGCACCAGATGGCATATGGAAGATGAAAGCTGATAACAGATGCCTGTTCATCATCCCTTTAATGGCTGAAAGATGGGTCACGACAATTAGACATTTGAGAATGCTGATTTTTGAACTTATTAACTCTGTGCCTTTTCCGATGGACCTGTCTGATATAGATCAGCTATTTATCTCTATTATTGATGCCATGATTAACATTCAAACAAGAGATGGTAGGAAAGTAATAATTTGCAAATTTAGCACAATTTCAAGCAGACATTCCAATATATTACAAGGACGGTTGAAGAATATATCCAGAGGTTGCCTGGACTAGAAGGCATTAACTGTAAGGAGAGGTGGACAAATGTGGATTGTTTTCTCTGGAACATCAGAGGTTGAGGTGAGACCTGATAGAAGACTATAAAGTTATGAGAAGCCTAGATAGGCTGGGCATTCAGAACCTTTTGGGCATGGTGGAAATCGTCAAAGACCAGAGGGCATAGCTTTAAGGTGAGTTGGACAAAGTTTAAAGGAGATGTTTTTTACACAGAGGGTGGTGAGTGCCAGGGGTCGTGGTGGAGGCAGATATGATAGTGGCAATTAAAGAGGCTTTTAGGTGGGCATGTGGATGTGCAGGGAATGGAGAGATATAGTGCGGGCAGAGGGAATTAGTTAGCTTACCATCATGTTCAGCACATATATTGTGGGCCTGTTCCTGTGCTGTGCTTTTCTATGTTCTATTTTCTACAATATATCGAATGGCTCAAAATTGCTTATCTCAATTACATTACGATCACAAAATGAAAAAAAATAAAATTTAAATATGCTCCTGCAAATATTTGACTTAACTTGATTGGCTGGAAAAATATATCAAAGTCTTACTCATAAACAATATCAACAGGAGAAATATCATGCATATTTATTACATTGAGTATTAATCCTGAGGGTTGGATTATTTACTTTAGGTCGCAGTGCAGATCACACAATGTCAATTTTAATTGAGTTAATTAATCAAAATATAAATTTACAAAATGATAAAGGTTCAATGGCAATTATGAATGTAAGAATAAAATCTAACTTTACCAATGACAGCCAAATCCTCTGAACAAAAACTGGTGAAATCTCTAAACATGATTTTTTTTTGCACTGTACTGGCAGCTAAGCAACAATGGACACGATACATTTTCATCAAAAAAGGAACTCCAAATAATGGGCAGTGAAGCTATCTTCTGTTGTGAAAACATTTCATCAGAGTTCCAGGGTTGAGGTAGCGGAGCCTACAACACAGAAGAAGGACATTCAGCCCATCATTGCTGTGATGGTGCCCTGCAGAAGCATGGAAAAGTGAAAAAAAACAAGTGTGTTGTAAAATATCAAGGAAGGGGGAGGGTTGGAGAAGGAATATTTATCATAGGTGGAGATCAAGTTTGTTGAGGTAATGTAATGGCTTTTAGTGCTGGCAGGTAGATAAAGAAGCAAAGGGACAGATTGGATTGTGAGATAAAGAACATCAAGACTACTGAAAATATGAAACAAAGGGGAATGTAGGAAATACTCCGTAGATCAGGTGGTATGGTTCCCTGAAACAGTTCAATTCAGTATCAATCCCAAGGGTTTCAACATGCATCTCTGGCTTTGGTTTCCCACATTATTGCAGAGATGCCAAACGGAAGTTTGTGCAACAGAGTTTCACTTTCTATCCAGGCATGTTGTAGCCTTTGGAAATCTGGGAATGCCAGTCACCAGGATCCATCAGAAGAAGGGTACCAACTTAAAACATCACCTAACCATTCTCTCCAAAGTTGCTACCTGACCATCTGAATTGCTCCAGCACTTTGTGTTTTGGTCTAGATTCCAGCATCTGCAGTTCCTTGTGTTCTCGAAGAAACTCCTAGCCTGAATAGTATGTTCTAACAGTACATCTTCAACATCTATTCCACAGCCCAAACACAGATGAAGAAGTTCTAAATAAATACACTGCAGCTTTCTTGACCATCCCATCTGGAAGAGTCTCGGACACACAAGAACACGACCTTTCAGTTTCCTGGGAAATAAGGCCAAAACACTCTGGAAGGTCTTAAGTGGCATGACTTTACATGATCTTGTATTTATTCACAAAATGCTGGAGTAACTCAGCAGGTCAGACTTTACATGATCTTGTGAGCACTTGCGGATCTGTTTGTGGCTACAAAGAATGTAAGAAGTCTGTATTCTCACATTGTAATAATGTGTTCTCAGAGCCTTACGGCATCAGTACAAAGGAGTTTCTTTACAGAGTTACAGCTAACCATTCCCAATAACTAAAACCACTAAACTCTAGTCTCGAAATTGAATGACTTAACGCTTCAATTGTATTCTATTTAGGATACGAGTGTAACAAGGAGGAGAGGGAGCGGTGCTGAAGACAAGCGAGTTATCAGAGGAGATATAGAAAGGAGAAAAAGTATCATAACAGGGAGATCTGTATCATAATAATGAATCACTTGCACCAGTCATTCTCTTTTCTTTCCTCGCCCATTGGGCAGAAGGTATAAAAGCTTGAAAGCACATACCGCTAGATTCAAGAATAGTTTTTTCCCCACTGTAACCAGACTCTCGAACAGGCCTCACAGGATGTATTCCCAATCTCCCAATCTACCACATTGCAGACCTTGCACTGTTTTGTATTTGCGCTTTCTCTGGAGCTGAAACACTGTACTCTGTACCCTGTTTCCTTTCTCTTTCTACACTATCTTGATGTACTCGTGTGCGGTATGATTTGCCTGGATAGCATGCAGTTCCACCTGGAAACTATGGAAGAGAATAAAAAGAAACTAAGATGTGATCTTTGACATCCACATTGAACCAGGTAACGAAAAGACTAGAGAAATTGCAAACAATGACTGACACAACTTGTTACTTCTAGATCAGCCTATAGGTTTGGCTGTGATACAAGTGCCTGCTTTAATATATAGCTCATTACTGGAAATAAAGCATCATGAAGTTCAATGCTTGTGATATTGGTCTCTATCTATACAGTATCTCTAGGGATGGGCTTCATTAGAGAAAAGCTTGCATCAAAGCAGGAAAGCAAGCATTTCACTAATAAATCATAAGGTCATAAGTAAAAGGAGCAGAATTAGGCCATTCGGCCCATCCAGTCTACTCTGCCATTCCATCATGGCTGATCTATCTCTCCCTCCTAACCTAATTCTCCTGCCTTCTCCCCATAACCCCTGACACCCATACCAATCAAGAATCTATCTCTGCTTTAAAAATATCCATTGACTTGGCCTCCACAGCCTTCTGTGGCAAATAATTCCACACGATAGTGAAAATTGTGTTGATCTTGCACTACAATTGAGCACAATCAGAGGGTGCCTATGCTGAATTTTTGTCATCCATGTCCTGAGATTCATGATACAATACTTATTTGTACTCTTAGCATTGCACTTCTTCCATTGTCAACATTAATTTACATCAACTCAACCTTATTGAGAGGTGATGGCACAGTGGCGACAAATGGATAAAAGTTTCACGGATGTTATTTGTAATGTAAATCTTTTAAATAGTGTGTGCATAACATGATTATATCATGGCAGCAAAATACATATCAAAGTTGATTAAATGGAAATCACTCCTGTTTATGTAGATGGCCTTATCCATGGCAGCTCTATCTACTTGCATCAAAAGAAAACATAAATATATGAATGTAAGATTGATATATTTACTGGAAAACCAGATCCACATGAGACTTGCTGCTGCCTTACCTTGTGACAAAATGAAATAGTAAGAACGATGTCCTGTAATTGCTTGTGGTAAATTGCAGTCTTTAATGTACAGGATATGTTTTGTGATAGTCCTTCTTTATCTGCTTTCTATTTCCCAATCTCCTATTTACTTTCCTGTGGTTATTCCATTAGTGATCTATTCTACAGTCTTAAATGATCTTCACACCTATTGCTTTAGTAATATATAATCTTCTCAGTTCAGACTTGTCCTGTCATCTTCAGTTTCACACACAGATGTGTGTCATTCATATGCCTTTATTTCCCTTTCCCCTACTCTCTCACCACTGCCGTGCACTAACCACATCATTGGACTTTGTCTCTGCACTCTGAAAACAGAACCACCATCACAGCTATAGTGGTTTGAAGATAAAACAACTCTCATTTTCTCCGTTAGAGCTGTATATGGATTAAAGAGGGATTAGAAGAAAGTGGGACCAGGTCCTCACACCCTCATGTGTAGGAAGGAACTGCAGATGCTGGTTTAAACTGAAGATAGACACAAAAGGCTGGAGTAACTCAGTCAGTCAGAAACATCTCTGGAAAAAGGGAATAGGTAACGTTTTGGTTTGAGACCCTTCTTCAGAACAAAAAGCAAGTGCTGGAGGAACTCACAGGGTCAGGCAACACCTGTGGGGAAAATGAAAAGATACTTTTTGGGTTGGGACTCTTCTTCAGACTGATAAAAACTGATAGCTGACTTGTACGAAACAAAAAATATATATTGACTATATACTCTAAATATATGCGCCGGATGCATATTCATTTTGAATTAATGAAGGTAAAACATTTTAATACAAATCCTTTGAAACAAATCGTGTTTCATTTTCTCCGATTTCTTGTCTTAAATTTTATTCTAGAATTAAGGCAATGACAACACCAAGTGTAAAATGGCTGCTGACACCACATTCAAGGGTTTTAAAGTAATGTTCATTAAACTTCAGAGACTTGCATTGGTCTTATTGATGGTCTGTCATTTCTGACTGTTTTAACGTTTAGGTATGAAGTAAATGCAATGGTGTTTGTACAATTAGCAGGTACCTGCTAATTACCACTTGTCACTAAGGTACCTGTTGCAGTCATGTACTCTGTTATCACATTCCCAATAATGAACAAAGTCTACAATAATTTCTCATGTTACTGCCTAAGTGGACCTCTTATGAGAATCGCTCACAGAACCAAACCACCATTTTATGCCACTGCTAGATTTTTTGCTGTCACTGTTTGGCAAAACCTCCATATTTGAGCTGCTAGTGATAGAATGAACAGATTAAAGAGAACATTTTCCATTTAATCGGTACAGATATATATCTATTTTGGTGCCAGGAATATCATGATAATTTATGTGCATTAATACTGCAACATCCTGTACAATTTCATACAGCCAAACAAAAAGTACTGGAGAAAACTCAACAGGTCAGGCTGCATCTGTGGAGGGAATGGACAGACGACGTTTCAGGTCAGGACCCTTCTTCAGGCTGATGGGGTAGGGGGGAGAAAGCTGGAAAATGGAGGTGGGGGCAGAAAGCTGGAAAATGGAGGTGGGGGCAGGACAAAGCCTGGTAAGGCTTGGATGTGGATAAAGAAAGGGCCAGAGAAAGGGATAGAGGTGGAAGAGAATGGGGGAAGGGGAAAGGATTGTTGTTGGTTAGCTGCTTAAAATTGGAGAACTCAATGTTCATACTGTTGGGTTGGGTTGTTTTTCTAAACCAGCATCTGCAGTTCCTTGTGTTTACTTAAAAGCATAATACTCTGGGCCACTCGTGAGTTTAATGAAAAAGGAAGAATTTGCAGTATCTTCATGGCCAGAGACCCTGAAGCAGCACTGAGATTCACTTCCAGTAATGGAGAGGGATTGAAACCTAGAAGAGCAACTCCAAGGATACTGACTGATTTGCAGAGAGAGTATCTAAAATTTATTTTAGATATCCAATATTAACTTTGTGTTCATTCTGCTTTCGGTTGGCCAAACAATTAGATGCAGGAGGTATTGAACGGAATAAAATGTTAGTTAGCTAAATGAGAGTCCTGAAAGCTTCTATTAAGAAATGCAATAGACTTACTGACTCCTGCAAGTATCTGCCTCATGGCAATTCAATTCAAGAAGAAGCATTTACAATGCTCTTGAATCAGGAGTGCTGCATTAGCATTGGATGAAGCAACTCACTTCATAAATCACCCATCCAAGCAACCCGTCAGACACCTGATGCCCTTTTAATGAAGGATCCGCATTTCGCTTATTGGCCTCAACAGCTATCTCAGATCCCACAACACTGGAATGGAAGTAAGTTATCCTCAATCCCAGGTGGCAGTCCAAGAACAGGTAAAAAGAGGTGGCACAGTGGTGCAGCTGGTCGAGCTGCTGCCTCACATTGCCAAAGGTTCGATCCTGTCCTCAGGTGCTGTGTGTGGAGTTTGTACGTTCTCCGGGTGCTCCGGTTTCCTCCCACATCCATCTCGACTATGTCTTGCTGCTGGAACCCGATAGGCCAGGACGAGAGAGTGAGGCCGATGATCTGCGCAACTCCCCCTCACTTAAATCCAAGTCAAGCGCAAGTCATGTGTAGGTTTTTTTTTTTTAGATTTAGAGAAACAGCGCGGAAACAGGCCCTTCGGCCCATTGGGTCCGCGCCGCCCAGCGATCCCCGCACATTCACACTATCCTACACACACTAGGGACAATTTAAAAAAAACATTTACCCAGCCAATTAACCTACATACCTGTCTTTGGAGGGGTGGGATATATGAGGCAGTAAGTGAACAGTCAGTTCTTGAAGTTGATGTGTTGGATGCAGGAGAAATGGGCAGTAGAAAAGACCTGAGCGACTTTGAGAAATTGTTATGGCCAGACGATTGGGTCAGAGCATCTCTGAAACGGCAAGGCTTGAGGGTTGCTCCCGGTCAACAGTGGTGAGTACCTACCGACAGTGGTCCGAGGAGGGACAAACCACAATCCGGCGACAGGGTGTTGGGCACCCAAAGCTCATCGATGCGCGAGGGCAACGAAGGCTATCCCGTCTGATCCGAACCAACAGAAGGTCTACTGTGGCACAAGTCACAGAAAATTTTAATGGTGGTCACGGGAGGAATGTCACAATACACAGTGCATCGCACCCTGCTGCGTATGGGGCTGTGCACGGAGAACGAACCGCATATTAGGCAGGTGGTCATAATGTTTTGGCTCATCAGGTCATAATGTTTTGGCTGATCAGTGTATATTCTTTGGTGGCAAGTGGTTTAGAGGTGGTTCACTGTAATGGGTTGAAATTATACTTTCAATGGAAGCCAATGAAATAAATTTCCTCCTTTATAATCACCCAATCACCAATGAAATCCAATTCTACATAAATCATGCATTTCCAAGCTGCATCAGTATGATGTCCAGTCCGCTTCCCTTCCCCTGGCCTCACATTTCACTCCTCGTCTCTCCTTATCTCACAATCTTCTTGGTTTCCTTTTCTCCTCTAAGAATCCTTTTCTCCTTTTCATCGCTAGCCTTTGTCCACCCATCTGCCAATCAACCCCCCTAACCCGTATCCACCTATCACTTGCCAGGGTTTTTCCCCACCTCTCTGTTCCAGCTTTCTTACCCCCCCTCCTCCCATTACAATCAATCTGAAGAAGGGTCCTTACCCAAAAAGATAGCTATCCATGTCTTCCAGAGAGTTATTCCAGCAGTTGCGTCTTTTGCTCAGCATATGCAATTCCCTGTATCATATCAGTTTGATTTTGTTTAGTCATGGAAAAGACACTTTTTGGTCCTTGATCAATTTAATTTTTCCTCAGAAAGTCAATGACCTTGGCAAATCATGCACTCCTTTGCAATACTTCTGTTTTTGCATTGTCGCAAGGACTTACAGTTTTACTGATTCATGATGGACAAATATATGTAACAAAGTAATATGGGTCAACACCAGCGATCCAGGTTCAATCCTGATTTCAGGTGCTGTGTTCAGTTTGCACCTTCTCCCTGTGACTGTGTGGGCTTCCTCTGGGCGCTCCGAGTTCCTTCTGCACCCCAAACGCATGTAGGATGATTGGCTAATTGGTTATGTGTGTCGATAATACATAACACGGTGGCTCAGCGGTAGAGTTGCTGCCTTACAGGGAATGCAGCGCCGGAGACTCAGGTTCGATCCTGACTACGGGCACCATCTGTACGGAGTTCGTACGTTCTCCCCGTGACCTACGTGGGTTTTCTCCGAGATCTTCGGTTTCCTCCCACACTCCAAAGACGTACAGATATGTAGGTTAATTGGCTGGGCAAATGTAAAAAAAATTGTCCCTAGTGTGTGTAGGATAGAGTTAATGTGCGGGGATCGCTGGGTGGCGCGGACCCGGTAGGCCGAAGGGCCTGTCTCCGCGCTGTATCACTAAATCTAAAATATTTTTTAAAAATCTAAAATAAGTGGTAGAATCTGAGGAAAGTTGATGTGGGAGAAATTTTGTTAATTGGATTAATATAGAGGGTCTCTTGATTATCAATGTGGACTTTGTGGGCCGTAGGGCCTGTTTCATGCTGTATCTCTCTCTAGGACTCCAAATTGTTAGTTTCCTTTCGGTGGTTTATGACAAAAACTGCAGCAAAAAAGGACTGAACTCTAATTGATACGTTCCATTGGGAAATCCATTTTTATCTGCAGGGGTGGAATGAATTGCACAAGCGACCACATTTATGGTGAATATATCCATTATATGCATTATTCACTTTGTATTGATTGCTCACCAAACTGCTTGTATGCTGAAGCAATCTAAGTATGGTGTTTTTTTCAGATGTGAGTGACAGCGATATGTAGCTGCGAGAGCCCGAGGAAGGGAGAGGGAAGCGAGCGCCCGGTCCAGTTAGCGGCGGCGGAGTCGGCCATGGAGTGGGCGACGCCATCTTACCGCGGGCCTCCGGCGGCCGCCGCCTTCGCCCCGCCGTGCTGCCATGGCCGCCACCCCTCGTACAACGCTGGAGGGCAGGGCCAGGGCCAGGACGACCCTGCCTCCCGGGGGCAGCACGGCTGGGTTGGAGGCGACTGGAGGCCGGGTCTCCCGGGCTGGGACAGAAGCCTCGCCGACGCCCCGGGGAGATTCGAGCCGCGGCCTGGGGCCCGTACCCGGGGCCTGAGGAGCAGCAGCAGCCGGCGGACCGTGCTCCCCACCCGTGGGGCTGCGGACCACTGCCCGGAGAGAACTACCCCAGTCTCGACCGTCCCCCCCCCCAAGCCGTGGGATCAGCCGCAGAACTATCCCCACCCCCACGATGTCTCCACTGTCTTGTGTGCATGCCACAAGTACAGTCGGCAAGTCGTTGGTTCCAGCGGCTTGGGGCTTGTCTACCTAGCACGTGAAGCCTCGGTTCGGTGGATTGCGCGGAGGAAACCACCAGAAGGTTTAACGGGCAGAAAGACGATCCCAGCAAAGCGTCGTGGAGCGCAAACAGGACAGAGTGAGATACGTAGGACACTTCTGACCATCCACTGCATGTCTTGCTGCTGGAACCCGATAGGCCAGGACGAGAGAGTGAGGCCGACGATCTGCGCAACTCCCCCTCACTTAAATCCAAGTCAAGCGCAAGTCCTGACTTCAACCTCGGCCAGCGGGCGGGGATCCCAATCAGCGGTCTAAATAATAAGATTGAAAGTGAAGTCATGGTCATCTTCGAACCCGAAGGAAGAAGAAGAACAACAACAACAGCTGCGAGAGGGACCAGAGTTTTTTGCCTTATGGTTCATAAACATAGCACAAAAAGTAAGGAAATTTGTGTTTGGTAGATTATTTCTTTGTTGTAACAATGCTTCTTGGCAATAAATCTTATACCGTTGGAAAGCCTGTTTATTTCCCTTTTAAATGGTGCCACATTTGTAAGGAACATGCATTTGTGGGATGAGCAGCAGAGCTGAGTATATGGGTTGCGCCCATGAAAAATTTGCCAAATCTTCTCTGCCAATGCCAAACAGCTTATTCTGCCATTGACTCTTGTTCGGTGTTGTTTGGTGGATTGGATGATTGAAGTCTGAAGAAACAAGACATATTGGCAATTTAACAATTTATTCATTTAATAAACAGGAGCCACAGTAGCGTGTGGAAGAACCATACACAGCCATAACAGCCTGGCACCTCCTCCTCATACTGGTCACCAGCCTGGTCACACACTGTTGTGGGATGGCATCCCATTCTTGTCAGCACCTGGGGGTACCAGAAGCTTAAAACAAGAGTCAATAGCAACAGCAGAATAAGCTGTTTGGCATTGGCAGAGAAGATTTGGCAAATTTTTCATGGGCGCAACCCATATACCCAGCTCTGCTGCTCATCCCACAAATGCATGATCCTTAATCCCTTCGTCTAAGTCATTAATAACCTCACACTAATGTACATCGTAAATAGCTGGGGTCCCAGCACCGAACCTTGCGGTACCCCACTGGTCACTGCCTGCCATTCCGAAAGGGACCCATTTATCCCCACTCTTTGCTTTCTGTCTGTCAACCAATTTTCTATCCATGTCAGTACCCTACTCCCAATACCATGTGCCCTAATTTTGCCCACTAATCTCCTATGTGGGACCTTGTCGAAGGCTTTCTGAAAGTCGAGGTACACCACATCCACTGACTCTCCCCTGTCAATTTTCCTAGTTACATCCTCAAAAAATTCCAGTAGATTTGTCAAGCATGATTTCCCCTTCGTAAATCCATGCTGACTCGGAATGATCCTGTTACTGCTATCCAAATGCTCAGCAATTTCGTCTTTTATAATTGACTCCAGCATCTTCCCCACCACTGATGTCAGACTAACTGGTCTATAATTACCCGTTTTCTCTCTCCCTCCTTTCTTAAAAAGTGGGATAACATTTGCTATCCTCCAATCCACAGGAACTGATCCTGAATCTATAGAACATTGAAAAATGATCTCCAATGCTTCCACTATTTCTAGAGCCACCTCCTTAAGTACCCTGGGATGCAGACCATCAGGCCCTGGGGATTTATCAGCCTTCAGTCCCATCAGTCTACCCAAAACCATTTCCTGCCTAATGTGGATTTCCTTCAGTTCCTCCATCACCCTAGGTTCTCCGACCCCTAGAACATTTGGGAGATTGTGTGTATCTTCCTCAGTGAAGACAGATCCAAAGTAACGGTTTAACTCGTCTGCCATTTTTTTGTTCCCCATAATAAATTCCCCTGCTTCTGTCTTCAAGGGACCCACATTTGCCTTGACTATTTTTTTCCTCTTCACGTACCTAAAAAAACTTTTGCTATCCTCCTTTATATTATTGGCTAGTTTACCCTCGTACCTCATCTTTTCTCCCCGTATTGCCTTTTTAGTTAACTTTTGTTGCTCTTTAAAAGAGTCCCAATCCTCTGTCTTCCCACTCTTCTTTGCTATGTTATACTTCCTCTCCTTAATTTTTATGCTGTCCCTGACTTCCCTTGTCAGCCACAGGTGTCTCTTACTCCCCTTAGAGTCTTTCCGCCTCTTTGGAATAAATTGATCCTGCAACCTCTGCATTATTCCCAGGGTCAGGCAGCATCTTTGGAGAACATGGATAGGTGACATTTCGGGTCAGGACCCTTCATGACCGATGTCTGACCATGATGTTCATGACCAATGTCTGAAGAAGGATCCCGACCCAAACTGTCACCTAACCATGTTCTTCAGAGATGCTAATGAACCCGCTGAGTTACTCCAGCACTTTGTGTCCTTTTTTGTAAAAATTGCATCCGTAGTTCCTTGTTTCTACTTTAGAAAAAGGGGACATAGCTCCGTGGGACAATTCAAGACTGTTTAATTGTCATTTGTGCTGGCAATGGAGCAATTAAATTCTTACTTGTTGCTGCTTTACAGAGCCATTAACACAAAACACACAAATAAATATAATAATCAACACTACATTAAATTAGTAATTAATACTAGGTAACCAAAATAGTGCAATAACTGAAGTCCTTTGTGCAACTAAAAATGCAGTCCATTGAAGATCATACTTGTTGACGTTAGTGGTTAGTGTTGTGCAGTGTTCAAGAACCTGATGAGATGAAGATGTTCTTGAATCTGGAGGTCACAGTCTTCAGGCTCCAGTATTTTTTTCCCAGTGGTGGTAACAAGATGAGGTCATGGCCAGAGAGGTGTGGGCCTTTGATGACACTGACTGCGTTTATCAAGAAAGGGGGTCCCTTAATCCCTTTGATAGAGGGGAAGTCGGTACCTGTGATAGTCCGTACCTGTGAAGGCAAGGATCAGGAGTTGCGTGAGTCAGGGGTCAAGAAATTAGAGATGGTAAATGTGAGGACTGAAAAGGCAGGTTGGAAATAAATGCTGTCATTTCTAGACTCGAGCGAGTTAATGAGATTAGGAAAGTCAGGAATTAGGTGTTTGGACCAGTCTGAAGAAGGGTCTCGACCCGAAACGTCACCCATTCCTTCTCTCCAGAGATGCTGCCTGTTCTGCTGAGTTACTCCAGCTTTTTGTGTCTATCTTAGGTGTTTGGAAGTTAGTTTGAGAGGAAGGGATGGCTACATGGAATTTCTGTCTTTCTGGTATAGACTATTTTGAAGTAGAACTGCTTGAAATGTGCAATAGTGGGTGACCAAAGATGGGGGGGGGGGGGGAGTCGTACAGGATTGCCATTGCTTTCTGATGTTCTTGGGTATCAGAATATTTATGGAGAGCAAAACATTGTTATTTTATTAACCAGATTGGATCATTGATGGAAAAAATATTTGCCAATATGTGTGAAGTGATTTTGATACAGATAGACACAAAAAGCTGAAGTAACTTAGTCAGAAGGGTCTTGACCAGAAATGTCACCCATTCCTTCTCTCCAGACTGTCCCACTGAGTTACTCCAGCTTTTTGTGTCTATCTTCGGTTCAAACCAGCATCTGCAGTTCCTACATAATTGTGATACATTTTTATATCTCTATATTAAAAAAGAGGTGAGTCCACTGGAAGATCTGTGTAAATGGCAGTTAATACTCTTTACACACTGAAGTTATGGGGATTGTGCAAACATATATAGCGGATACCTACAGTGACAAAATACTGAATAAGAATTCCAAATATTTACAATGCTTTTTTATCCCGATTTTCAATTTTCACCATTTTCCATTTTTTTGATATGATGGCTGAAAAAAATCAAGATTTTTAAGAGGAGCGAAAACAGGTGTTGCAATGGGAAAACATGTTTCCATATCTGGAGTTCTCCAAGGAATATGTTTCATAAGCCAGCCAATGATCAGGTGCTGTCTTGTATGAGGAGAGAAACTATAAAATGGCAAAACAACGCATAGCTGCTTTTAACCACTTTGTAAACCAGTTAGCCAGAAAATAATTACTGTAAAGGGGGAGTGATAAATTCTAAAAAGTGTAAATTAGCTCTTTAGGTGAGTGGAAACAAAAGCATGCAAACAAAGTCGAAGCAATATTTACAAATAGTTCTTAACAACTTCAGGTGAGAATATAACACGATGCCAACTTAAATTAATCTCCTCTGCATGGATGTGATCTAAATCCCTCCGTTCCCTGCATATCCACTTCTTTAAACTTTCCCCCTATTGCCTTACAGCTATGCTCTTTAGCCTTTGACATTTCCACCTTAGGAAAATGGTTCTAACTACCCTATCTATGCCTCTCATAACTGATGTTACTGAAGTCTTTATGTATTGAACATGTATGTGCCTCCGTGACAATGCGGAGGATCCCCAGGTTAACGAAGACCTGACTTTACGCAAATATTCAGATACTCTGCTCTCCAGTGGACTACTTGAATCTCTTTACCAGCAACCAAGCAGAGATCGCCCATAGAAAAAGCCAATAACTTCTTCAAACTGCAGAATGAAATGTTATGGACGCCAAGCCCCCTCTTGTTAACGCTTACTGTCTTCATTAAACTGCTGATGGTTTTCAATCTGATCAGCAGATCAGGTCCCCTCGACACTCCCTCCATACTCATTCAGACCTATCACTTGCCAGCCTTTGTCCTGCCGCCACCTCTCTTTTCCAGCTCTCTCCCCTACTCCATCAGTCTGAAAAAGGGATCCGACCCAAAATGTCGTCTGTCCATTCCCTCCCCAGATGCTACCTGACCTGCTGAGTTCCTACAACACATTGTTTCCTCTAATTGCAGCCTCTAATGTCAACACTTGTCATAGTCCACTTGCTGGTAACAACTCCTATCATTTACTCAGACTTACCAAGTTTACTTGTTGCAAATCAGACCCCAAGGGCTGTCAAGGCTAAAGATAACGCCATTATGATTTTGATGGAAATTGTTCATTTCTGACTCAGTTTATGGACAGTTCTTGGGAACAAAAACCTTGTATACCCTGGAGATCCCTTCCCCTAATATTCTTTATTATGTTCTTATCCAAAGTTTTGTTTAAATAAACTATATTTTTGAACTAATTTAAAAATTATATTTTCTTTGCATTATAAACATAGCACAAAAAGTCACTTTGGAAGTAAGAATAGAAAGGCAGATTATTATCTGAATGGTGTCAAGTTAGGAGGAGGGGGAGTTCAACGAGATCTGGGTGTCCTAGTGCATCAGTCAATGAAAGGAAGCATGCAGGTACAGCAGGCAGTGAAGAAAGCCAATGGAATGTTGGCCTTCATAACAAGAGGAGTTGAGTATAGGAGCAAAGAGGTCCTTCTACAGTTGTACCGGGCCCTGGTGAGACCGCACCTGGAGTACTGTGTGCAGTTTTGGTCTCCAAATTTGAGGAAGGATATTCTTGCTATGGAGGGCGTGCAGCGTAGGTTCACTAGGTTAATTCCCGGAATGGCGGGACTGTCGTATGTTGAAAGGCTGGAGCGATTGGGCTTGTATACACTGGAATTTAGAAGGATGAGGGGGGATCTTATTGAAACATATAAGATAATTAGGGGATTGGACACATTAGAGGCAGGAAACATGTTCCCAATGTTGGGGGAGTCCAGAACAAGGGGCCACAATTTAAGAATAAGGGGTAGGCCATTTAGAACGGAGATGAGGAAGAACTTTTTCAGTCAGAGAGTGGTGAAGGTGTGGAATTCTCTGCCTCAGAAGGCAGTGGAGGCCAGTTCGTTGGATGCTTTCAAGAGAGAGCTGGATAGAGCTCTTAAGGATAGCAGAGTGAGGGGGTATGGGGAGAAGGCAGGAACGGGGTACTGATTGAGAGTGATCAGCCATGATCGCATTGAATGGCGGTGCTGGCTCGAAGGGCTGAATGGCCTACTCCTGCACCTATTGTCTATTGTCTATTGACCCGCTGTGTTACTCCAGCACTTTGTGTCCTCCTCTGTTTCTAACCCCATGCTGATTGGCTTAGACAATGGTTTTCCTTCCTCATAAATACTTTTTTGCGCCTTCAAAACTCTTATCATTACTACCTTCTTGTGTAAAACAGCAAACATCAATAACAGCATGTCTTGAATATTATTGCATTGTAAATCTGTGCACAGCTGTCAAAATTAGCTGGAATCTCTTCGGTTTGGTTTCTAGTTTTTCCATTGAATAGAAATAGAATTACCCATTGTTGCAAAAATCTAACTGTAATTATGATAGTGGTGAAATATTTTTTGTCGATATTTCTATGTTGTACTAGACGACCCGTGGACCTGTTGGGTCCAAACCTCTCCTGCATTGATAAACTTCTAAACACAATTTTATTTACCCCAAAAGCGCTCAGCAAGATCCCAGGGTCGAGGGTCGCCGCCGAGCCGGTGTTAGTAATATATAGATAGATATTACAAATATAATTATTTCCAGACTCCCCCTTCCACAGAATCAGTCAGACCCCCCACATCCCCCTCCCCTGCAATAATCCCATTCACCCAACTGTCATCCCCTTTCTTGATTAGATTCCCGTTTGTAAATCATTTCTGGGTGTCTGATAGTCAATATTTAAAGCTCCAATAATCTTACTTGGATTCTATTCTGAAAATCAATTCTCAACTACCTGACATGTAACCTTCAAATCCGCAAGGCGCTGCCGCATGTTCGTCCTGCCGGCGGCCATCTTCTTTCACCTTCTCTCTGTCGCCGCGCTGCACCACGGGAGGGTCAATCATGGGTCACGCCGAGACGGGCGCCAGTCCTCCCGGCGCTGCTGCGCAGGCACGCCGCCCCCGGGCCCGCCATCCCTCCCCCAACTGCGCAGGTACGGCTGCCGGGCCCGGAAAGTGCAAGAGCATTTATTAAAGTTTATAAGCTGAATTTCTTATAAAAAATAACGAAGCTTCATACTGCACATTGCAGGAGAATGGCGAGTAAGATGGGCCTAAAATTGTTGCGCTATCGTGTACCGTTTTGGCTATATTTCGGGAACATACATACAAGATGAGAGTATTAGTTATATAATAAAAATATCCATGATATACAGTAGTTGCTCATTCTATCTTTTTGCAGCACCTCTCCTGTTTTCTCAAATCAAAGGTGCTATATATATATATCTGAGCTGTCACTACTGTTTATTTATTTAATGCTTCTCTAATGACAGGGCGATTCAACCGAGTCCCGTGAGCTGTGGCTTTTAATTAGATGGATGGAAAGCAGGATCGTGTGTAGATGTACTGCAAAGATTAATGTAATTGTGTTCCACAAATAGTGGGGAGGGGGATAAGGACGATGAAAGAACAAAAAACAAGAAGACGAAGGAAGAAAATTGGCAAACGGTGAATTACATGGAGATTCCTCAGAGAAATCTAACTGCTGCTCATCACATAGGCTTCAAAAAGTGCGATGCACGTGTCAATTGTCACCCAACTGGAGGGTACATAGAGAAAAACTGTAAATCTCTGACTAGTTTGTTTCCATGTAACATAGAAAGATGTACACAGAACTAAAATGTGAGAATTTTGCTTACTGGTAAAAAAAAATATTTGAATAGTATAGTGTGCAAATAGGCCCTTCGGCCCAACATGCCCACACCGACCAACATGTCCCATCTACACTAGCCCCACTGCCTGCTTTGGGCCCATATCCCTCCAAACCTGTCCTATCCATGAACCTGTCTAATTGTTTCTTAAACATTGCAATAATCCCTGCCTCAACTACCTCCTCTGGCAGCTCGTTCCATAAGCCCACCACCACCCTTTGTGTGAAAAGGTTGGCCCTCAGATTCCTATTAAATCTTTCCCCCTCCACCTGAAACCTATGTCCTCTGGTCCTCGATTCACCTGCTCAGAGCAAGAGACTGTGCATCTATTCCTCTCATTAATTTATACACCTCTCTGAGATCACCCTTCATCCTCTTGCAGTCCAAAGAATAGAGTCCCAGCCTGCTTAACCTCTCCCTATCGCTCAGTCCCTAGAGTCCCGGCAACATCCTCGTAAATCTTCCCTGTACCCTTTCCAGCTTGACAACATCTTTCCTGTAACATGGTGCCCAGAACTGAACACAATATTCTAAATGTGGGAAAATGTTCACAGAATTGAAATATGGAATCATTCCAAGACTGAAGGCCATTCAGCCCGTTGACTCTTTATGGGAGCACATTTCCCAATGCTAACCCCACAATTCTGGAGTTATTTTCCTTTCGGCAAGTTCCTCCATGAAAGCTAGAATTTAAGATATTTCCAACACTTTTCATACTCTTCCAGATCATATCTATTCATGGCATGAAACAAATGAATTTAAAATCAATTTCCGATAAGTGTTATGTAAAGCCAGGTTTTTTTCCTGCCCACATCTCTCTTTTCCAGTTTTATCCACCCTACTCCATCAGTCCTGACCCGTATCATCGCCTGTCCTTTCCCTTCACAGATGCTGCCTGACCGGAAGAGTTCCTCCAACCATTTACTTTTTTGCTCGACCTACTATCCAGGTGCCTATTGGGTCAGTTGAACTGCACTGTCTGATCCTACAACAGGACTTGAGTGCCGAATAATAACTTCTGCTCTTAATGGAAAGTGCGGATGGTTGACGAGTACAAGATGGGGCTTTGTTACAAATACGCAAGCTGGAAAAATCTGTCAATGCTCACAATGTTGGCTCACGCTTCAAGATTGGTGAGAGTTCCAGGTGTCCATTAAATTGTTCCCCAGGGAAGATTCAATGTCTTCAAAGGAAGGAATGACAGAGGAAAAGGAGTATTTTAGAAAGCTCTTAAACAATATTTAGTACAAGTAAATACAAATTGAGTCCTGCTTAATTTCTTAAGGCTCTTGATGGCATCTTGAATCTCTGTCATAGTGGGAGGTTCATCCATGTCTTTGATGGGACTCTGGGGATGTGTCTGGTAATATCTGGTTCAGTTGTGCTGTCACGGTTGAGGAGTTCCTGGAAGTGCTCCTTCCATCGGGCATTAATGGACATTGCCCTTCAGCAGTTCCTGCCCGTCCTTTGAGCGCAGGGGGTTTAAGCCGGTGGTAGCTTGGAACATAGACGGCCTTAGTAGCGCTGAAAAAGCCTCTGGTGTCACCCGAGTCTGCCAATCTCTGGATATCCAGAGCCTTTTCTGTCCACCAAGAGTTCTTAAGCTCCCTCACCCGGTTCTGGACGTCCGCTTTGGCTCTAGTCAGCCGCTCTTTTGGCCTTGCAGGTTACATCATTTTGCCAGACACAAAAGGCTTTCCTTTTCTTGGAGATGAGCTGTTCTATCTCTATGTCGTTCTCGTCAAACCAGTCCTGGTGTTTTCTGGACTTGTACCCAAGGATGGTTTTGCAGGTATCAAGGATGGTGGATTTGAGCGGGCTCCAGTGCTCTTCCATATCATCAGGATATTCCTGTTGGAGGCTTTTCCCAAGAGAGGCCTGAAGTCGCTGCTGGGTGGCAGTTTCATCCAGGCTTTCAAGTTCAGTCTTGGCCGGATCTGCTTCTTTTGAATTGTCCCTCGAGTTTGATGGACTTCGTGGAGCAGATGAGGCGATGATCTGTCCAGCAGTCATCTGCATCAATCATGGCCCTTGTGATGTTCACGTCACGGCAGTCCCTGGCTCGTACAATGACATAGTCAATGAGATGCCACTGTTTGGAGCGGGGGTGCCTCCAAGATACCTTGTTTGTTTTTCTGGCGAAAGAGGGTGTTAGTGATGGTGAGGTGGTGCTGAGCACATTTGCTGAGAAGTAGAAGTCCATTGGAGTTGATGTTCCCGATGCCTTCCTTTCCTATGGTGCCCTTCCAAAGGTGTTGGTCCCGGCCGGCCCTGGCATTGAAGTCTCCTAGGAGAATATTCTTTTCCTCCCTGGGGATTTTAGACAGTGTCTCGTCCAAGCAGGCGTAGAAGGTCTCTTTTACTTCCTCTTCAGAGTCTAAAGTAGGGGCATAGGCACTCACAACTGTTGCCATCTGCTTGTTGGCAAGCACGAGACGGATGGTCATGAGACACTCATTGTTTCCCACAGGAAGTTCAGAGAGGTGGCTGATGAGCTGGTTCCTGATGGCATACCCAGCACCATGGATCCTGGGCTCATCAGCAGCTTTTCCTTTCCAGAAGAAAGTGTAGCCACCCTTCGCCTCCTTCAGTTGTTCTTCGTCTGCCCGCCGGGTTTCAGAAAGGGCAGCTATGTCAATCCGGCATCTCAGTTCTCCAGCAATGATCGCGGTTCTCCTCTCTAGTCTGTTACTGGTTGCACTATCCATTAATGTGCGCACGTTCCAGGCTCCAAAGTTCATAATTCTGTGTTTCTGAATGCGGTAATCCAGTCGGTAGGTTTGAGGCAGGCTGTTTTTAGGGCAACTTTTCTAGCCTTTTCCCCAGGTGGGGTGAGCAGAGTGGATCCTAAAGAGGGCTGCCCAGCCATGGGTGCAGCTACCGAAGGGCTCTTCCGCCTTGTTCCAAGAGCCCAGCGACTGAATCGAGCACCCACCGCCTGATGTGCCAGCCCATGACTAGGGGCTTCCAGTTCTTACAATCCTTCCCCCGTCGCCACTTGCTGGTCGACATAGGACTTTATCCGGGATGTTAGGGTGGATTCCCTTTATGGAAGACGCCTGTGCGTAACTTTGTTTAACGTGGGGAGACTGGTGCACAGACAGCCACCACACGGTCCTTGACAGATCTGGGTCAGGATCCAGTGGCATGGAGTCCAAGACGACCGGGGACCCTTTTCTGCTGCAGCCTTCATCCGCCTTCCCAGCCGTTGTGATGCTCCACTAAAGTCAGCCATCATCCTGTTCCACCGCTGAGGTCTTGGTTGGATTGCTCTTTGTCAGGGACCTCCCCCTCGACCATACCGCCATGAGTGACCCTACCAGGAACATAGCTCCAGAAGGCATCGCTCTCAGGATCCCAGGACCACACAAGCTTCTCCACCACGACAAGGTGACAATCCACGAAGAAGACGCTGACTATCAATCACCCAGTCACACTAGTTCGATGTTACCCCACTTTCTCACCCACTCCCTGCACATTCCGGGCAATTACAGAGATCAGTAACCTTCAAACCCGCATGCCTTTGTGATGTGGGAGAAAACCGGAGCACCCGGAGGAAACCCACGCAGTCACAGGGAGAATATCCAAACTCCGCATAGACAGCGCGCGAGATCAGGATCGAACCTGGGTCTCGGCCGCTGTGAGCAGCAGCTCTATCCGCTGGGCATCTGTGCCACCTTATTCTATTCAATTTCTCTATTTCATATTGCATCTACAATATCTTTATCTTTATTGTCATTGTACAAGTACAACGAGATTATGCAGTAGATGAGAAGTGAAGAGGTGTTGACTTCATCTAATAACATTTTAATAATAGAATAGAAAGACAATGGTCCAGATTTGCTGGAGTGTGACATAAAAATCATGTTCTGTCTGAAGAAGGGTACTGACCCGACATGTCACCTCGCCATGTGCTCCAGCGATGCTGCCAGACCCACGGAGTTGCTCCAGCACTGTGTCTTTTTAAAAAAAAAGACCTGCGGGCAGACCCGAAAGAACTATATTAAATTATAAGAGACATAGATAGGGTAGACAGTCAGAACATTTTGTGTAAGAAGGAACTGCAGATGCTGGTTTAAAATGAAGATAGACACAAAATGCTGGCAGAATTCAGCGGGACAGGCAGCATCTCTGGATAGAAGGAATGGATGCCATTTCAGGTTGAGACCCTTTTTCAGACTGAGAATCAGGGGAGAGGGAGATAGTGATAAGGATGTGCAAGGTGTGAAAACGAGATCAAAGGGTGTGGAAATCAAGGAAAATGTAGAATAGATTGTTAGCTAAGAGAAGGTAACAAAAAACCAAAGAGATAAAATGTAATCGGGGACAGTCAGAATGGTCAGAAAGATGGGAAGGGGGAAGGATGGAGAGAGAGGGAAAGCAAGGGTTACTTGAAGTTAGAGAAGTCAATATTCACACCACTGGGGAAAGACTGGATAGACTGGGCTTGTACTCGCTGGAATTTAGAAGACTGAGGGGGGATCTTATAGAAACATATAAAATTCTTAAGGGGTTGGAGAGGCTAGATGCGGGAAGATTGTTCCCGATGTTGGGGGAGTCCAGAACCAGGGGTCACAGCTTAAGGATAAGGGGGAAGTCTTTTAGGACCGAGATGAGAAAACATTTCTTCACACAGAGAGTGGTGAGTCTGTGGAATTCTCTGCCACAGAAGGTAGTTGAGGCCAGTTCATTGGCTATATTTAAGAGGGAGTTAGATGTGGCCCTTTTTGCTAAAGGGATCAGGGGGTATGGAGAGAAGGCAGGTACAGGCTACTGAGCTGGATGATCAGCCATGATCATATTGAATGGCGGTGCAGGCTCGAAGGGCCGAATGGCCTACTCCTGCACCCATTTTCTATGTTTCTAAGCTGCCCAAGTGAAATATGAGGTGCTGTTCCTCCAATTTCCGCTGGGCTTCACTGACAATGGAGGAGGATCAGGACAGTTTGGGAATAGCAGGGGGGGTTTAAGTGTTTAGCAACCGGGAGATCAGGTTGGTGAGCAGATCTCGCTGATATGTAGTTCACACCTGGAATGGAAAAATCAAACCAGAGGCATAGCTTTAAGGTAAGAGGAGCAGTTTAAAGGAGATGTTCGGGGCGGGTTTTTTATACAGAGAATGGTGGGGGCCTAAAACACGCTGCCAGGGTGGCGGTGGAGGCAGATAAGGCAGTGCCGTTTAAGAGGCTTTTAGCTAGGCACATGGATATGCAGGGAATGGAGGGATATGGATTACATGCAGGTAGATAAGGGTTGGTCTTGGCACTACGTTTGGCACAAACATTGTGGGCCGAAGGGCCTGTTTTTGTGCTGTGCTGTTGTTTGTATCTTACACCAATCCTCCAGTATCTCCGTGCTCCTCCAAACGAGGCCTGTTGCTGATCCATAACCCGTCCGCAGCCTGGATCATAAACTCTGGAACTGTCACCCACACAATATAATTCATCTTGCCCTCAACCATTTCAGGATTTGCATTCCTGTTATAAAAACCGCTACAAACCGATAATTGGCTTTGCTCAGAGGCCCATATTGCATTTTGAATGCTTTTACCGATAAATGCAGGTGACAATCTACAGCCTTTGCCTTTCTATTTTGCTCTTCCTAGAAATGTCACACTTCCAGTGTCATTGCTATTTTGCTCCCTACAAGAATGGGTACATTGCATTAATCAGTTATTTAGGTTGATCCTGGGGACATGTGATTTGAGTTTCAAACCTATAGAGTCATAGAGCACTGTGCCAGGACGTTTGCCCCAACTCGTCCATGCTGACAAAGATAGAAACATAGAAAATAGGTGCAGGAGTAGGACATTCGGCCCTTCGAGCCTGCACCGCCATTCAATATGATCATGGCTGATCATCCAGCTCAGTAACCTGTACCTGCTTTCTCTCCATACCCCCTGATCCCCTTAGCCACAAGGGCCACATCTAACTCCCTCTTAAATATAGCCAATGAACTGGCCTCAACTACCTTCTGTGGCAGAGAATTCCACAGACTCACCACTCTCATCTCATCTCAGCTGGTCCTATTTGCCCGTATCCCTCTGAACCTTTCCTGTCCATGAATCTGACCTAATTATCTTTTAATTGTTGTTATTGTACCTGCCTTAACTACTTCCTCTGTCAACCTTAATATAAAATCTAATGGCAAACCAGCTACTTTTGTTACATCAACTATATCTATGCTGCACTGGATCCATTTGTGGCAATCTCCTCAAAACACTTTTTCAAACATTCATTTGGTTTCCACCTTTTTCCCAGCTTATAAATTAGGTTGAATATATTAATGATATTTGACAGGAGTGTCTCTACAGCCTATTTTTTTTAAGAATAAGGGCATAATAGATAATACAAACATATATTTGAATATATCTCCTATGGTTGGCAACAAGACCGATTCTGTTGTTATATCTTAATCATTTTATCAATTAATAAGTTACTTGGAAATCAATAGTTGCTTCTGGGGGGGCGAGTCTGTGAACAATATGTTGTTAACATTTAATTTATGGCTAGAGAAACAGGTTAGCGATCATCCCAAATTCCTTATTATTCAAACAGAGGACAAGGTCCACCCCACACATTGACTGACATCCAATAATGAGACATTTTTTAATAGATTTTCTGAGCATGTCACAGGTCTGACGTGATTTGATTGAACTCCATGTTCAAACAAAAGAAAAGGAAGCAATGGCATTTTACTGGAAAGGTTGGAATTTATATAATATGTTTAATGTGCAGCCAACATCCCAAGATGCTTCACACCTTGACACCAGAACTCAAGGAAAGATTAGGTATCATGTCTAAGAAGGTGATTAAGGAGGCTCCTTTGAAAGATCATATGTAAGGAGGGAGATAAGCACAGCTTTGGGCCTCGGCATCCATAGGAATGCCTGCCGGTGGTGGGGCAATAACATCGAGCTGTCCGTCGGGGAATGTTGCCGACTGGCCCACTGCAAACTGCAGGAGTACATGCTGAGGGACGCACTGAAGCTTGGTGCAGCCAACGCCAAGGCCCTGTGGGGGAGGACCACAGTCTAGCATCCTTCCGCTACTGGACATGGGGGGCAGGGTGTGGTGGAGAAGCCCCTCCAAATAAGGGATTCTGTGTAAATTTCGGTGTAAATTTGGAAATGAATACCTGTATTGAACGTGTAACCTCCGGAAATGTCGGATGGGATTGTTGAAAAGAAGATGTTTTGTAAATATTTATTACTTGAATAAAGTTTTTTTTCATATTAAAAAAATATTTTAAAAACATTTAAAGGCTGGACCTGGAGAGATGAAGATATTTTGGTGTGTTCATAAGACATTGGAGTAAAATTAGGCTAGTTGACCCATCGAGTCTACTGAGCCATTCGCTCAGGGCAGATCTATTTTTCCCTCTCAACCCTCTTCTCCTGCCTTCCTACCATAACCTTTGACACCCTTATTAATCAATGTCCTAGGATCAGAGATGGTAATGGAGTGGCGGGGGGAAGCTAGGATATTTGAAAAGGAGGTTGAGGATTTGAAAACTGAAGCACTCTTTAAATGGTAGCCAGTGAGAATCGGTGGACAGAAGAAACAGAAACAGGAATACATTCCACTGCCATTCAGAATCACTTTTTCTTTAGCTCTGAGCCCCCTTCCTGCACTAAACTCATATCCTTCCTGCACTAAACTTGTATCCAAAAGTCAATCACTCCTATTTCTTTGTATTTTTTATTGCACTATGGACATCGATTTTACACTTATAGTTACATAGTATTAGTTATTTTTTTGTATTATTGACTATTATATATTTATTTGCGTTATTACGTTAATGGTCTGGCAAGCTGCAACAAGTAAGAACTTCATTGTTCTGTTGCCAGTACATAAAACAATTAAACACTCTTGACACTTGTGAGCCTCCACAAATTCCGCATACGAAACGTATAAGATTATTAAGGGGTTGGACACATTAGAGGCAGGAAACATGTTCCCAATGTTGGGGGAGTCCAGAACAAGGGGCCACAGTTTAAGAATAAGGGGTAGGCCATTTAGAACTGAGATGAGGAAAAACTTTTTCAGTCAGAGTTGTGAATTTGTGGAATTCTCTGCCTCAGAAGGCAGTGGAGGCCAATTCTCTGAATGCATTCAAAAGAGAGCAAGATAGAGCTCTGAAGGACAGCAGAGTCAGGGGGTATGGGGAGAAGGCAGGAACGGGGTACTTACTGAGAATGATCAGCCATGATCACATTGAATGGCTGGCTCGAAGGGCCAAATGGCCTCCTCCTGCACCTATTGACTATTGTCTATAAGCACCAATGTAGGGGGAAGGGGAATAGCACCTCATATTCCACTTGGGTAGCTTACAACCAAATGGTACCCCCTCCCCCCCCCTTTCTGTGCATCACCTACTCACACCTATTTCACCCCCCTCTTTCTGTGCACCACCTACTTCACCCCCCCCCCCCCCCCCATATTACTTCCTCCAGCTTTTCACAACTCAATGCTTTTGTATCAAACCGTCTGTCTTTTTATCTCTGGGTTTTGTCCAACCATCTGCCTATCAAAAATCCCCTTCACCTGTATCCGCCTATTAAGAAGGGTCTCGACCCGAAACGTCACCCATTCCTTCTCTCCCGAGATGCTGCCTGGCCTGCTGAGTTACTCCAGCATTTTGTGAATAAATCCACCTATTACCTGCCAGACCTTTTACTGCCCCCTCCCCTCCCCTCCCCTCTGGAGAAGAGTCCTGACCTGAAACATCACCTCCCAATGTTCTCCAGAGATGCTGCCTGATTCAGTTATTCCAGCACTTTGTGTCATTTTTTTCCCTGGCAAGTAATCGGTTGATACGCGTGATTGGGTAGAGTAAGTGACACAGGCTGGAGGTGAAAAAGAGACAAAGCTGGAAGGGAGGATATGGGTGGAGGACATTGGGGCAGTGATGTTACCTGAAAATGGAGAATTTCAGGCGTCTTTTACTCAAAGTAGGGAAATCAAGAACAGGGGCCATGACAGGGTGAGAGGAAAGATTTGATAGGAACCTGAGGAGCAACTTTTTAGTACAAAGGGTGGTAGGTATATGGAATGTGCTGCCAGAGGAGGTAGTTACAATAACACATTTAAAAGACATTTGGGCAGGTACACGAATAGGGTTTAGAGGAATCTGGGCCAAACGTGGGCAGGTGGGACAGGGGGTTAGTGGGGCATCCTGGTTGGTATGGGTGAGTTGGGCCAAACGGCCAGCTTCCGTGCTCAATGACTCCAATACTAATTCCATGTTCATGTTCAAACGCTGAGTTACTCCAGCATTGTGTGTCTGTCTTCCATGTTCACACCGTTGGGGTGTAAGGTGCGCAGACGGAACATGAGGTTCACGCTGTTCCTCCAGGGACAGAAAGGTCAGCGTGTGAACACGGTTCCTTGTGCAGCCATTTGAATGGTGAACTCTCACATCTTACTCACTCGTGTCTTCTCCCTGTGCTAATTGTCCCGCAGGCTGCACCTGTGGACCGAGTGGCGCCACTCGTCCCTCCGAGCCTGGAGGCCGCGTTCCGTGACGCAACCAGTCGTCAGGCGCCGCCTGTCGTCAGGGCGCACCCGCTCCTTAGGAGCTTGGCGATTGGCCGCAGCCAGCGGCACTTCGCGGAGCTCGTGCGTTTCCGTGCGTTTCCGTCACCGCCTCCGTGCGAGCGGCCGGCGGAGATAGACGAGGAGGAGGGCGGGGCTTTCCCCCCTCCCTCCCCCCTCCGGCGCCTTCGCTGCCGGTCTACCAAACTTGATCAGCGCCCTGGAAGCACCGCCCACCCGCGCCCATTGGCTGCGTGGGCGGCCGGCGTGACGCAGGCGTCGCCAACGCCCTCTGCGAATGGCACTCCCTCGCGTCAGTCATCACGTCGCCGGCAGCAAGTTAGATGGAGCGCTAGGTTACAGCTGCAGTAAGAGGGAGAAAGAGCCAGGCAGAAAAATAGTACAAAGACAGCCGAGTGAATTAGGGAGGGGTTTTAACCGTTTTAATTTGGGTAAGAACACGGGTTTGCCCCCCTCAGAAATCGCTTTCGTTTTTTTTTACCGTCTGAGGTGCGAATGGGTTTTTGAAGTCTGGAAAAAATAAGCCGAGAAATTAAAAAAGGAAAAAAATTACCTCAGGAATTGAACTGAAGGATCCGCCATGGCAGGAACCACCACCACCATCATCATCATCACCATCCTGCATTGAGCTCAGGTCAAGATACATGTAGAGCTCTCAGATCATTCAGATTTATTTCTGGCGATTCGTTTCCTAAAAGGAAAAGGAATTAAAAAAAATTTTTTATACAGAACTAATTTGTCTGGGAGGAATTTACGCGATGAAACCCGGTGGACAGGATTAAAATTAAGAAAGAGGGGGAAGAAAATAAAGGAACGTAGAAGTGTCTTTTAAAAAAATATATATGTTTGAAAAATTAGATGTCGCTTTAAAGTAATCATGAGTGGTCGACCCAGGACAACGTCTTTTGCTGAGAGCTGCAAACCTGTGCAGCAGCCGTCTGCTTTTGGAAGCATGAAAGTCAGCAGTAAGTACATTTTAACCAAATCATTTTTCTGTATTTTGAGGTTTCATCATCTTGGAAATATCACCGATCGAGCGAAGAATCGATTTGCTGATCAATAATCGGTTGGTTAGCTGGGTAACATCCTATGTAGGAAAATAAAGCCTGGCTTGGCCTACCCTGGCCTGGCCTGATCTTCTTACGATCATAAAGACGATCACAAGCCATTATTCATGAACATTTTCTTTTCGTCTATTTAAAATCCAGTTTAATAATCTTTTAATGATGAATTGAAACTAGCACTGGACTTGCTTTTTTAACTTGGTAAATAGTTAGTGTTAAGATTAACATTGATATCCAGTCCACAGTAATTGAACTGGATTTCTCCCATAGCTGACGGGAGTAAGTATTAGCATAACTTTATGGAACAACGGATAGATTTTGACATATTTTATGTCTGATTTTCAGCCTTTACTGCATCTGCATATCTACTAGATATCTACCAGAGTAGTTGGAGATACAGTAACTTAAATGATTAGGAATTTCACAATTATGTGCCATTTAGTTGCTCTAACTTGTCTATTATTTGAGTTGATTGATTTAATTATTTTAAATGGTTATTTTTTCAGTGATTTAATATATCAGAGGTTTTATATCAAAAAGCAATAATGTGTTTAGGAGAGTATTCTCTATTTTTCGGTTGAGAAAATGCAACGAACTGCAATGAAATATTGCGAAAATAATCTCACTGATTTTCTGTAATTTATCATAATTCCACTCTTTTTGTTAACTAAGAGTAAAGCAGAGTTTAAACCAAAGTTGACTGACTTCATTTATGAGACATCATTGCTAGTGTAACTTCCATGCTGCAAATATACAACCTACAAACTACCCACCATCATTACTGGAGAGGGAATATTTGAGGCTGGCGTGAAGCACATAAGGAAGCGTTGGCAAATGAGACTAGTTTAGATGGGGCATCTTGGTCAGCATGGATAAGTTGCACCAAAGGACTATTTCCCTGCAGTATGTCTCAGCTTCTTTGTCATGACTGACTTTAAAGTTGAGTTTGAAAATTTTCTGCAGTTCATGCTGTTTCACAATATTCTTTGTTATAATTAATGCCTTTATTCTAATTTTATAAATCCTGAAATTGATATTAGTTTAGCATATTTTAAATTAAAATTATTATACATTTATTTTATAAACTACTGTTATGATCATGAGTTCCAAAAGCACATGAAGTGACAGATTGCAGCTTGGCTTTTGTGAGAGTGTATTTGAAAATAATAATTTTTATGCCAGACTTTTTTATGGGGACAGAAGTACATGCAGATGTTGGCATCATGGGAAAAACAAGGGGCTGGAGAAACTCAGCAGGTCAGGCAGCATCAGTGGAGGGAAATGGACAGACGCCATTTCAATTCAGGTACCACCTTCAGCCTGAAACAACGTCTGTGCGTTCCCGCACAGATGCTGCTTGACCCACTGAGCTCCTCTGACACTTTGTTTTGTTCCAGATTCAGTTAATTGAGTTTCCATGTAGATTTTAAAGCAGCAAGTTCTAAATCTTCTGAATGTGGAAAGACAACTATGTCAGATGTTTTCAGGCACTAAAGTTATGCTAAAAGTATTCATCTACTGTTTCAAGGCTAAAGCGGGGCATTTTTCGAAGAGCAGGGAAAATTGCTAAATACTATATAGCAGGGCTATACTATAAGAGACTTGAGATTGATCATTGTTGGTTTATAATCTTGACCACAACGTTGTTGCTGTGCTACTGTTGGCTTCTGTAGTACCAATAAGAGGTGGAAAAAAGCTACGCTCTAGACCACTAATTTGCCTCTTGCAGTCCTTTTGCACAGCCTTTTTTTCCACTTTTGAGATGTTCTTCGAATTTAATGTGAATTGCACCTCTTTCCCTCAATTGCTCTTATTCCCCTCCTTTTCCCCTTTGAGGTTGCTTTGTTTCAAAGTTGCTTTGCTGACAACTCTAGAAGAGATTGGGAAATGCACAGACTTGCAAGTTTCAAGCTATCCTCGTGCATTGTAATAATGGAAATGATGCACTATTGAGGCACTTGTAATCTGCGAGCTTGGTGTACAAATGGTTATTTGTTTATGATGAGTATGTATTTGAAATACTAAGTCACCACCTAATTCTTAGAAAAATGATCATTCCTAGCAGCTAATTCATTATTGCCAAGGCAATATAAAATGATTCATTGTTAACATGTGGTTCAAGGGATTTTGGTACATACTTATTTCGCAGTATTTTTTCAGATGAAGCCTGCTTAACTTCATTTTGAAGTAATTGCAATAGCAATCAACTTAGCAGACATCTATCAAAATAATAAACTGGGATAAAATATGTATCATACAGCTTCTGACTGCATTACGGAAACATAAGTAAGAAAGAGGATTGTTGCTCATTTGTAAACCCTTTTAATTACAGGTCTGCATTAATTTATTTAATAGATTTTGTGCATGTTTTTTTGTTACAGAACCAGTGAAGCTAAAAGATTTTGGATGAGTTTTCAGTTTCTGTGGTTGTTTATTTAACTAAGGAACAATAGATACAGCAAAATATTATCATTAGGTTAAATACAATTCAGTTAAGGCATATTGGAATATCAATGTTATTGTAAGGAACAAATTTTGAATTTTTTTAATTTAATTTATTGTTTCCAGTAGGATTAAACAATAGAAACACTCAGATCTTAATTTGATTGTAGATTTGTGCTGAATCTTCTAACATTGCTTGGCGCTGCAGTTGCCATTGCTGCTGTCAGGAGCGGAGGGGAAGATCAACCAGGCTTCCTGGCCTTGATCATTTTCCAAAAATGCCCATCGCTCCCTGGAAGTGTACATGCAAGGACTAAGTTGCACTCTTATCTATTATTTCTTAAATGGCTCCTGAAGCTCTGCAAACGGGGAGGGAAAAAATGGTCATGGATGTGTTGTGATATAGAGAAAATGTGGAAATCATGGATGTTAAAAATAATTCTAGTGTTTATAAATTATTTCATTTGGCAAATAATCCGTTACTTGGCTACGGTTATATTTATTCAATCTTGGCCATATAGGCGGATTGACCTTGTCTTCAGAATTTTTTTAATAGTACCCTTTACTTTCATGTTATTTTTCTGCTGTTCATTTGCTGCATCAACTTTTCATTCATCATCTTATTACTCGTATTAAAGTTGCACTTATAGGCGCAGAAACTACAATCAAATCTTTTGCAAGGGACCCATCAATATCATGCCACGCATCCTACAACATTCTCGGAAACACGTGGACTGGCCCCAGGGATTCTTTTATAATTCTCCTTTAGCTTGTCTGCTAGGAATACCTCGCGGCCCGTTTTTTGCCATCCTAATTTCCTTAAGTATACTCCAACAACCCTTGCGCTCGAGCTAGCTAGATCCCAGTTGCCTTTACCTGACATATGCCTATCTAGACCCTCTCTATCCTTAGTCAAGCAACGTTCCCCAGCCAGCCTTGCTCTTTACTCCAGGAACATGTGAGCCTGAATTCTTATTGTCTCACTTTTAAAAGCTTAATTTTTCAGATGTCCCTTTACCTGCCATCAGCCTACTGCAATTAACATTTGAGAGTTCCTTCCTGTTGCCATTGAAATTCGCCTTCCTCCAATTTAGGACTTTAAGTTTAGGACCAGTCGAATCTTTATCCACTATTTTCTTGAAACTAAGAGAAAAGTGGTCAAAATTCCTGATGAGCTCCTCCATTGACATGTTAACTATTTACTGAGCCATATTTCTCTAAAGGAGGTTGAGTATAGCTTCTTCTGTATATTACTTGAAAAAACATTTTTTTAAGACCTAAGAAATGAAGCGCCACCTAATCCCTCAGCACTATGATTCCCAGTCAATATCAGGGAAGTTAAAATCACCTCCTCTTACAGCTCTATTCCTACACCTATCTGGGATTTCCCTACATAGAGTCCCTATGGCCCAACCTGCCCATGCTGACCAAGATTCCCCCTCTACACTAGTCCAACCTGCCTGTGATATATCCCTCTAAACTTTTCCTGTCCATGTACCTGTCCAAATGTCTTTTAAATGTTGTTATAGTACCTGGCTCCCCATGTTCTCTGGCAGCATGTTCCGTATACCCACCACCCTCTGTGTAGAGAAAATTGCCCCTCGAGTTGCAATTAAATCTTTCCCCTCTTATCTTAAATCATCAATATCCAGGTACCCAGGAACATTGAACTGCCAATCCTGCCCATCCTTTATTGTATTATATGTATTGACTGGTTAGCACGCAACAAAAGCTTTTCACTGTACCTCGGTACACGTGACAATAAAAAAAACTGAACCATGTTTCCTTATTAATTATAATTCCTTATTAATTATAATATCTTATTCCCTTGTGCTGATCCATGCTCTGAGGTCATCTGCTTTACCTGCTGCATGCATTAAAGTAAATATAGTTTAGTCTATTAGATCTTCCACACTCCCTGCCTCTGCCTCGTCAACTGCTAGATTTTCTGTAATCGATGTTTGCTTCATCTTTCTCATCTGCTATGAGTCCCACCCACATGCTAGACTAGTTTATACCTTCCTGAACAGCACCAGCAAATCTCCAAAGGACCCTGCTCCCCCTCCAGTGCAGATGTGATTTATCCCTCTTGTGCAGGTCGCTTCTGTCCCAGAAGAGATCCCAAATGGTTCCAGTAGCTGAAGCCCCCCTTGTCTGCCCCAGCTCTTCAGCCATGCATTCATGCCTACTCTTATTAGTGTGTGGCACATGGAATAATCCTGAGATGACTGCCCTTAAGGCCTTGCTCTTTAACATGTAGGAGAGAAATGCAGATGCTGGTTTTAAATCGAAGGTAGACACAATCATCGGAGAGAGGAGGAGAACTTCTTCAGTAGTCGTCGGAGAGAGGAGGAGGATTAGTCTGAAGAAGGGTCTCGACCCGAAATGTCACCGATTCCTTCTCTCCAGAGATGCTGCCTGACCCACTGAGTTACCCCAGCATTTTGTGCCTACCTTGCTCTTTAACATTCTGCCTAACTCCCTGTATTTAATTTGCATAACCATGTCTCCCTGCCTGCATCATTGGAACCTATATGGACCCAGACCTCTACCCGCAGCCCTTACTGTCAACTATTTGGCCAAATAATGCAAGTTTTATTGTTCCCACCAATATTTAAATCTGAAAATATACTGGTGTGAACAAGGGTCCTGACTCATAAAGTTGTCTGTCCATAACCCCAAATAGGAATGGCTGACCTGCTGAGTTTCTCCAGTACTTTGTTTTGCTCAAGATTCTGCAGTTCCTTGTCTTCATATTTAAATCATCAATATAATATGTAGTGCAGAAAGCAAGGGACTGAGTACTAAACCGTGCAAAATGCTACTGTCCCTTTCTTCGTGTTTGGAAGACATCTAGATTTTATTTGATTTTTACTTGCCAGTCCTTTTTCATATCCATTCTTTGCTTTTGTAACTTCCCTTTTAATTTCACTTTTGCTCTTAGTGTAGTCTTATTGGCGTTGGTCTTGCCATCTGAGATCAGCTTCCATTTTTATCATACTCTTTTAAGAACCTTCTCATCAAGGCAGTGTTCTATATTTGGCAGTCCCTTGCTTGCTCTTTATCCTAACGCCCCATTTTTCTTCCTTGAATGCCTCCCATTGTTTTAGTACTAATACGCCTTCCGGGACTATTTCAAGCCCATGTTTGCTAATTTCCTCGAGTCCAGTAAAGTTGGCCTTGTGGTAAAACAAAGCTATTATGTATGTTTGGGTTTATTATTGTCATCTGTACTGAGGTACAGTGGAAAAACTTTGGTTTTGCATGCTATCTAATACATAAAAACAATCATGTAAAACTCAGTACAATGGATAGAGCAAAGGGGAAAGATACAGAGGGCAGAATATATTTTTCAGCATTGCTGTGCATCAGGAGCATAGACAAAGTCTGAAGAAGGGTCTCAACCTAAAATGTCACCGTTCCTTCTCTCCAGAGATGCTGGCTGTCCTGCTGAGTTACTCCAGCTTTTTGTGTCTATCTTCAGTTTAAACCTGCATCTGCAGTTCCTTCCTAGACAAAGTCCAATATATACCTTGGCTTCCGATATAATGACTTAAAAGTCTCCTTGAATGCAATTTAGAAATTCTAGCCATCTATACTGACGATAACCCAGTTACTGGGAGGCCATTTGAAATCGGCCACAACTGTCAGAGTGTTTTAGAACTTTTCCCTTCCTCCAAATTTCCTCTTCTATCGCCCTTGAGCTGTTTCGAGATCTACATTACAATCGGAGAAATGTGTTTGTCACTTTTTTCTGTTTTGGTCCAACACATTATTGTCGTCACCTTGCGCTTTACAAAGCGATCAACATAATGAAAGACCTTTTTCATTCTGGTCATTCCCTCTTCTACTCTTCCATCAGTGGAAGATCCAAAGGCCTGGAAGCATGTACCATTAGATTCAGGAATAGTTTATTCCCAGTTGTTACGGCAAGTGATTAGTGTCTTGTCAGTGATGGGGACACAGCCTTTGCTGCATTTTTTAACCATTCTGGAAGGTGGGGTGTAAATAAACATAAGTTTGCCAATTGCAAATATTTAATTAATTATTAAATTGATCAATAGATTTCTGCCAAATAAGGTAGGCAAGATTTCTAACTTCCTGGTTCAAGCTTATTTATATCTAAATTTTGACAGATGATTATATAAAGCATTTAATAGTGTACTGTCGTCATTAAATTTTCCGCCTCCAATGCTCTGATTTTCTGCAATCCTAAAATTAAAAAGTGTAAACACGGATATATTTCCTTTAAAATTATTAAAGAATGAAAGTTGGCAATACCAAGCTAAACATAGAAACATAGAAAATAGGTGCAGGAGTAGGCCATTCGGCCCTTCGAGCCTGCACCGCCATTCAATATGATCATGGCTGATCATCCAGCTCAGTAACCTGTACCTGCCTTCTCTCCATACCCCCTGATCCCTTTAGCCATAAGGGCCACATCTAACTCCCTCTTAAATATAGCCAATGAACTGGTCTCAACTACCTTCTGTGGCAGAGAATTCCACAGACTCACCACTCTCTGTGTGAAGAAATGTTTTCTCATCTCGGTCCTAAAATACTTCCTCCTTATCCTTAAGCTGTGACCCCTGGTTCTGGATTTCCCCAACATCGGGAACAATCTTCCCGCATCTAGCCTCTCCAACCCCTTAAGAATTTTATATGTTTCAATACGATCCCCCCTCAGTCTTCTAAATTCCAGCGAGTATAAGCCTAGTCTATCCAGTCTTTCTTCATATGAAAGTCCTGCCATCCCTGGGATCAATCTGGTGAACCTTCTCTGTACTCCCTCTAAGGCTAGAATGTCTTTCCTCAGATTAGGAGACCAAAACTGTACACAATACTCCAGGTGCGGTCTCACCAGGGCCCTGTACAACTGCAGCAGAACCTCCCTGCTCCTATACTCAAATCCTCTTGCTATGAATGCTAACATACCATTCGCTTTCTTCACTGCCTGTTGCACCTGCACGCTTGCTTTCAATGACTGGTGCACCATGACACCCAGGTCACGTTGCATCTCCCCTTTTCCTAATTGGCCACCATTCAGGTAATACTCTGCTTTCCTGTTCTTGCCGCCAAAGTGGATAATCCCACATTTATCGTGTAGTTATGGATAAGTCTGTAGAAGGGTCCCAACCCAAAATGTCACCTGCCCATGTCCTCCAGAGTTGCTGTCTGACCCGTTGACTTACTCCAGCACTTTGTCTTTTTTGTAAACAAATTGAATGAAATGTTAACTGGGCACCAAGCGAAATTCCTGATGGTAATTGATGCTGGTGGAGGCAAAATGTGTTGCACGGGTGAATGACACTTCAAGTCCACAAATCACAGCTATGGCCATTGTGCACAATAGGATATACACCCAAGGTAGACACAAAATGCTGGAGTAACTCAGCGGGACAGGCAGCATCTCTGGAGAGAAGGAATTGGGTATGTTTTGGGTCAAGACCCTTCAGACTAAGAGTCATGGGAGAGGGAAACGCAAGATATGGAAGGGCAATGCTTAAACTATTTCAGTGTCATTCACCCGTGAGTCTTTATCACAAAATTTCATTCACCCTCAACCAAATTTTCTTATGTTTTTTGGTAATTTTTGTCTTATTCTCCCTTGTGTATAATTTTATATATATTAAGTCATTTACCCCCCCTAGTTTCATTCACCCCCCCTAGTTTCATTCACCCCAAAATAATTTCATTCATCCTTGGGTGAACCATTCACCAGTCTAAGAAGCACTGTGGAGGGGTACAAAGAGCATGTAAGGTGTGAAAAGGTCAGATCAAAGTAGGCGATCAAGGAAATGTACAATGGTTCATTGTTGGATGAGGGGAAGGCATACAAACAGTAAAATTAACCAGGTGGACAATGGAACTAGTAGGAGAACTAGAGTGAAGGAGGGAAAACGAGGGTTGCTTGAAGATAGAGAAATCATATTCATACTGCTGGGTTGTCAGCTGCCCAAGCGAAATATGAGGTGCTGTTCCTCCAATTTGCATTTGGCCTCATTCTGACAGTGGAGGAGGCCCAGGGCAGAAAGGTCGGTATGGGAATCGGAGTTAGTGTTTAGCAACCAGGAGATTGCTTATGCCCTGGTGGACTTAGCAAGAGGTGTTCAGCGAAGCGATCGCCCAGTTTAGGCTTAGTCTTGCCAATATATAGGAGTCCACACCTAGAACAGCGGATATAGTAGATGAGGTTGGAGGAGGTTCAAGTGAACCTCTGCCTTACCTAAAGGACTGTTGGGGTCCTTGGACAGAGTCGAGGGGGGAGATATAGGGGCAGGTGTTTCACACAAAAGGTGGTGGGGGAATGGAACAAGCAGCCAGAGAAGGTAGTTGAGGCAGGGACTATCCACACATTTAAGAAACAGCTAGACAGGTGCATGGATAGGACAGGTTTGGAGATAAACGGGCCAAACGCAGGCAGGCAGGTAGGACTAGTGTAACTGGGACATGTTGGCCGGTGTGGGCAAATTGGGCCAAAGTTCCTGTTGCCACCCTGTATGGCTCTATGACTATCTCCTGCGGTTGCTGGGGAAATTACCTAGAGAAGGGGTAGTTTGGGTGGGAAGGGATGAGTTAACCAGAGTTGCGGAAGGAATGGTCTCTGCGGAAAGCGGTGGAGATGGGAAGATGTGGCTAGTGGTGGGATCCCGTTGGAGGTGGTTAAAATGTCGGAGGATTATGTGCTGTATGCGACGGCTATTTGGGTGAAATGTGAGGACTATCTAGAATGCCTCTGAGATGGTTTCTTAGAGCAGCTTGTAATGTAACCTACCAAAGAAAAGGCAATTCTGGACTTGGTGTTGTATAATGAAACGGATTTGATAAGGGAGCTCAAGGTAAAGGAACTACTAAGAGATAGACACCATAATATGATAAGATACAACTGCAATTTGAGAGGAAGAAGATGAAAGCAGATGTGTCTGTATTGCAGCTGAGCAAAGGTGACTACAGAGGCATGAGGGAGGAGCTGGCCGAAGTTAACTGGAAAGGTACTCTATCAGGAATGGCAATCGAACAGCAAAGGCAGGAATTTCTGGGAATAATTCGAGGGTGCAGGATCTTTTTGTTCCAAAGAGGAAGAAAGATTCTAAGGGGAGAATGAGGTGACTGGCTGATAAGGGAAATCAAAGACAGCAGAAAACTAAAAGAGAAGATATATAACGTTGCAAAGATTAGTGGGTAGCTAGAGGGTTGGGAAGTTTTAAAAAAACCCAGCAGAAGGTAACTAAAAAGGCAATGCAGGGAGAAAAGATGAAATATGAAAGGAAGCTAGCCAATAATATAACGGAGGATAACAAGAGTTTATTCATATATATAAACAGTTAGAATGAGGACCGCTGGAAAATGATGCAGGAGAAGTAATAATGGGGAATAAAGAAATGGCAAAGGAATTGAAGTTCCTTTTTACATCAGTCTTCTCAGGAGAAGACCAGCAAAGTGCCTGAAATTCAAGAGAGTTAGAGGTTGGAAGTTAGTGGAGAAGGTGCTTGGGAAGCTGAAAGGTCTGAAGGTGGATAAGGGACTGCACTCCTGGGTTCTGAAAGAAGTAGCTTTAGAGATTGTGTGGAGTCAGGAGTAGTTCCAGACGATTAGAAATTTGCAAATATTAGCCTGCTGTTCAACAAGGGAGCGAAGCAGAAGAGTGGAAACTATAGGCCGGTTAGCCTGACCTCAGGTTGGCAAGAAATTAGAGTCTACTATAAAGGATGAGGTTTCTGAGTACTTAGAAGTTCATGGTAAAATATGGTTTTGTGAATGGGAAATCTTGCCTGACGAATGTTGGAATTCTTCGAGGAAGTAAATAGGACAGACAAAGGAGAATCAGTTGTTTACCTGGATTTTCAGAAAGCTTTTGATGTTCCTAAGTGATTGGAGGAGAATTAGGCCATTCGGCCCATCAGGTCTATTCCACCATTCAATCGTGGCTGATCTATCCTTCCGTCAACCCCATTCTCCTGCCTTCTCCCCATAACCCCTGACACCTGTACTAATCAAGAATCTATCTATCTCTGCTGTAAAAATATCCATTGACTGCCTCCACAGCCTTTTGTGGCAATGAATTCCTCCTCACCTCCTTCCTAAAGGAACGTCCTTTAATTCTGAGGCTATGACCTCTGGAGGCACGGTGGTGCAACTGTAGAGTTGCTGCATTACATCACTCGCAGCGCCAGAGACTGGTTTGATCCTGGCTATGGGTAATTGTCTGTACGCAGTTTGTGCGTTCTCCCCATGACGTGCGTGGGTTTTCATCGAGAATTTTGGTTTGTCCCACACTCCAAAGACGTTTGGGTTTGTAGGTTAATTGACTTGGTATAATGTAAACATTGTCACTAGTGTAGGATAGTGTTAATGTTAGGGGATCGCTAGTCAGTGTGGACACGGTGGACCAAAGGGTCTGTTTCTGCGTTGTATTTCTAAACGAAAATCTCCCACTCGTGGAGACATCCTCTCCACATCCACTCAATCCAGGTGCCGCATGTGAGGCTGCTAAAGAAGATGTGAGCCCATGGTAAGACATTAGCATGGATAGCAGGTTGGCTGGATGCAGAAAGCAAAGAGTGGCAATAAAGGGGGCCTTTTCTGGTTGGCTGCCAGTGACTAGTGGAGTTCTGAAGGGGTTGGTGCTGGGGCCGCTACTCTTCACGTTGTATATCAATGATTTGGATGAGGGGATTGATGGCTTTGTGGCCAGGTTTGCGGATGATACGAAGTTAGGGGGAGAGGCAGGCAGTGTAGAGAAAGCAGGGACTCTGCAGGTGAACTTGGACAGGTTGGGAGAGTGGACAGAAAAGTGGCAGATGAATGGTAGCGCAGCAAAGTGTGGAGTCATGCATTTTGGTAGTGGGGAAAAAAGGTGTAGACTATTTTCGAAATGGGGAGAAAATTTAGGAATCAGAGGTGCACAGGGACTTGGGAGTGCTGGTGCAGGATTCCCTAAAAGTTAATTTGCAAGTCAAATCGGTAGTAAGGAAGGCAAATTCAATGCATTTATTTTGAGAGGACTAGAATACAAAAACGGGTGTAATGCTGAGGCTTTATAAGGTGCTGGTCAGTATTTTGAGAAATATTGGGCCCCATATCTGAGGAAGGATGTGCTGGTGCTGGAATGGGTCCAGAGGAGGTATACAAGAATGATCCCAGGAATGAGTGAGTGAACATGTGATGAGTGTTTGATGGCACTGGGCCTCTACTTGCTGGAGTTTAGGAGGGTAAGGGGGGACATTAAAATTTGCCGAATAGTGAAAGACCTCGATAGAGTACGGTTGAGAGGATGTTTTCACTCGTGGAAGAGTCTTAAGATCAGAGGCCCTAGCCTCCGAATAAAAGGACGCTCCTTAAGGAAGGAGATGAGGTGGAATTTCTTTAGTCAGAGAGTGGTGAATCTGTGGAATTCATTACCACAGAGGCTGTAAAGGCCAAGTCAATGGATATTTTTAAGGCAGAGATAGATAGATTCTTGATTAGTATGAGTGTCGGGGGTTATGGGGAGAAGGAAGAAGAATATGGTCAAGAAGGAAAGATAGATCAGCCATGATTGAATAGCGGAGTAGATTTGGTGGCCAAAGTGCCTAATTCTGCTCCTGCCACTCATGAACATGACTAGGGGGACTCTGTCCCTGTTTTTGACTGGAAGGAGGGGGCAAGAGCGGAGCTGTGGGATACCAAGGAGACCCCTGTGAAGGCTTCATCTATGATGGAAGAATGTGGAGATCTCGGACGTCCTGGCATGGAAAACCTCATCTTGGGTGCAGATGTGGCACAGTTGGAGCAATTTGGAGTATGGGATAGAGTCTGCAGGAGGCAGGGTGGAAAGAAGTGTACTCTAGATAGCTGTAGGAATCAGTAGGTTTATAATGGACATCAGTTGATAATCTATCTCCTGTGATGGAGACGGTGAGATCAAGAAAGGGAAGGGAGATGTTGGAGATGGTCCAAGTGAAATTTGACTGCAGGGTGGAAATTGGTAGTGAAGTTAATGAAGTCTTAATATGGAGTGATATGATTGAATAGTCTATTACTACATTATTTTTATGTATGGGTGATTTCATTTTTATTGTGGCAAATGGTCTGTGTTCTGGTCCTGTAATTTTTGTTAAGTGTGGTAATGTTTTGGTTAGACTGGTTTGAATAAATAATAGTGGTAAATTGCTGGTTAAACTGTATCTACAGTACTGCATTCAGTTGTTGCATCGCACCCTTACAGCCTTAGAAAATTTGTGCAGCCGATTGCTTCAGGCGATCACGAGAGGAATAGATCAGGTAGATGCACAAAGTCTGGCCCAGAGTAGGGGAATCGAGGACCAGAGGGCTTGGGTTCAAGGTGAAGGGGAAAAGATTTAATAGGAAACTGAGGGGTAACTTGTTCACATAAAGGGTCGTGGGTGTATGGAACAAACTGCCAGAGGAGGTGGTTGAGGGTGGGACTATCCCATTGTTTAAGAAACAGTTAGTTTGGTACATGGATAGGGCGGGTTTGGAGCAAAATGGACCAAGCGCAGGCAGGTGGGTCGAGTGTAGCTGGGACATGTTGGTCCGAAGGGCCTGTTTCCACAATGTATCACTCTATGACTCTGACTTTACTGGAGGAACCCGGGAGCTTGAGAAGCATTTGGGAATATGTCAACATTTTCGATCGAGAAATTGGTTTTATAATCAGATTTTTATTTGGCATTTTGCCTTTTCCATTGAGTATGATCATAGCTAATCTGATTTTAGCCTTGATGCATTCCTACTGCTCCACAAAATCCTTGATTCCCTATCAATTTATTCCAGCCTTGAAATATAGTTAATAACACTGGCTCCACTGCATTCAGGCTAGAGAATTGTGAAGATTTATGATCAGCAGAGACAATCTTTCCTGTTTCTCTCTTAAGTGGTGATCCTTATTCGGAAACCATCCTCCCCTCTAGTTCTGGATCTCCCACGAGGGATCTATCCATACCGTGGGTCTTTCTCAAATGTACTCTTTGCAAGTGTTAAAGATAAAACATTGGTGACAAAGCAGTACAATTACACTGCACCTTTAACCAGTTTTATGTATCCTTGCACATTATGCTCCTTGACATGTGAGCCGAGGTAACGCACATCAATGAACAAAGAAAGCCAACCCTATTTTTATTTCCCATGGTGCTACCATAACATTAAAACGATGCAGTAAGAAGCATTAGAATCAGAGATAGTAAAGAAAAAGATAAGACACTCAATGGCCTGTAGATGCTGGAATCTTGAGTAAAAGACAAAGTGCTGGAGGAACTTGATGGGCAGGCAGCATCTTTGGTTGACGACGTTTTAGGTTGGGAGCCTCTTCCAACTGAAAGAAAAAGATATGTTACGCATGTCAAATTTTGAATCCGATGGCAGTCTTGGTTCTGAATAATAGATTTCATCACAGTTGTGTCAAGCCTTGTAGGTGCATCAATTTTTTAGCTAATGTCTTGCATTTACAGTTCTCATTGCAGTTCCAAAACAATTAGATTAATTGTGGGGAGGGGGGAGGGGGGGGGGTGCGGAATTGAAGATTTGGACAAGTATCAACATAAAGAATGATATTGGAAGATACAATGTGATGAAGGGGCATAGGTACGGATAAGAAATATCAAACAGTGGGAGCCAAACATAAGTTTTGCAATCAGCCTGCTGATGTCATATTTATAGAGGAAATTGGCAGGCGATAGTATGGCTTGAATAAAGTAATAATTATACAGCATGGGAAAAGGTCCTGCTGTTCAACTGTCCAAGCCGACCAATATGTCTCCTGAGCCAGTCCTATTTGCTGCATTCGACCCCTATCCCTCTTTATGTTTGCTATGCATGTACTTGTCTAAATGTCGTAACATTGCAATTATGCCTCTACAGCTTCTTCTGATAGATCATTCCCATCACCTTCTGTGTGGAAAAGGTTGCCCTCTGGTTCCTTTTAAATGTTTCCCCTCTCACCTTAAAATTTTGCCCTCTAATTTTAGACTCTACCATGGAAAAAAGACAGACCCTTTCCCCTTGCCTTTGTCTCTCATCATTTTATCTGGCTTTGTAAGGTCATCCCAAAATCACCTCTGCTACGGGGGGAAAAATAATCCAAACCTGCGCAGTCACATAACTCAAACCGACCAGCACTAGTGACGTCCTTGTGAATTTTTCCCTGAGTAATGCCATTCTTCTGAGACCTGGGTGACCAGAAATGCACACAATACTCCAAGTGTGGCCTGGCCGATAACACGCAGAACAGACACAGGCCCCATGGCACATCTCATCCATGCCGACCAAGATGGTGCATCTAAGTTGTCCTATTTCTCCTGGCCCATATCCTTCTAAACCTTTCCTATCCATGTACGTCCAAATGTATTTAAGATGTTATAATTTGTGCCTGTCTCAACTACTTCCTCTGATAGGTTGTTCCAAACGTCCCCGTCTGTGGAAAAAGTTGCCCCTCGGATTCCAATTAAATTTTTCCCCTCTCACCTTAAAATTATGCCCTCTAATACTTGATTCCATTACCCTGGGAAAAAAGACTTTGTGCATTCACCCTATTTATTTCTCTCGTGATTTTATATACCTCTATAAGATCACTCAGATTTCTGCATTCCGAGGAATAAAGTCTCAGCCTGCCCACCCACTTCCTCGAGTCGTGGCAGCATCTTCGTAAATTTTCTCTGCACCCGTTCTAGCATGATGACATCTTTCCTACAGCAGGATGACCAAAATTTAACACAATGGTCCAAATGCAGCCTCACCAATGTAGTTTTAGAAAATTGGTACTTTAGAGTGTATGACAGATAATGATTAAAATAAAAATGTGAAGGAAAATAACTGGTACAAAATCAAAGGTATCACAAAATGCTGGAGTAACTCAGCGGGTCAGGCAGCATCGCTGGAGAGAAGGAATGGGTGACATTTCGGGTCAAGACCCTTCTTCAGACCCATGAAGGGATTTGACCCGAATTGTCACCCATTCCTTCTCTCCAGAGATGCTGCCTGACCCGCTGAGTTACTCCAGCATTTTGTGATACCTTCAAAATAAAAATGTGTGATCAGGGTCTAGGAAGATTGTGGAGGAGTACTTAATTGGGATAGGAGATGATAGAAGAACAAAATTGTTTCTCATTTGGAAACAGTATTTTCACCAGTTACTTGGCCAACATGTTCTATCACATGCAATATGAAGAAATTAATCAAATTGTATATCATAAAACACATTCAAAACGGGTAGGACTGGTTTTCCATATAAAAATTTGAGATTCGTCTCAAATCAAGATACTTTTGAATCAGTTGTCCAGGTGAGTTTGAACTGTTCAAAAATATATATTTTAGACAGGCTGAGAAAAGTAGGAGCAAAAGTAGGACATTCAGCCCTTGCTCAGCTATTCAATATCATATCATATATATACAGCCGGAAACAGGCCTTTTTCGGCCCTCCAAGTCCGTGCCGCCCAGTGATCCCCGCACATTAACACTATCCTACACCCACTAGGGACAATTTTTTACATTTACCCAGCCAATTAACCTACATACCTGTACGTCTTTGGAGTGTGGGAGGAAACCGAAGATCTTGGAGAAAACCCACGCAGGTCACGGGGAGAACGTACAAACTCCTTACAGTGCAGCACCCGTAGTCAGGATCGAACCTGAGTCTCCGGCGCTGCATTCGCTGTAAAGCAGCAACTCTACCGCTGCGCTACCGTGCCGACCTATGGTTGACCATCTACATTCAACACCAATTTTAATTTTCACCCATAGTCCTTGATCCCTCTAGGCAGTAGAAAATATCTACCACTTCCTTGATTATATCTAAAGCAGTTGAAGCTGAACCATTCTGTCATCAAGAACTCCAGAAGTTCACCATTCTCTTGGGAGCAGAAATTTCTCATCATTTATCTTCAATGACTTGTCCCTATCCTTGACTGTGGCCCCTGACCCAGAACTCTCTGGCTACTGGGAATATCCTTGCTGCATCTAATTTGTCTCGCCCTGGTAGAATTCTGGAGGTTTCTGATGAGATCCCCTTTTAATCTCTAATAATTATTTGCCAAATTGGCCCAATCCTCTCTTTGCCAACGTATCACCAATGGATCAGTGACCGTCACTCCATTGTAAGAACCTCCTCAGATAAGGGGACCGGAGCTGTGCACAATATGTGAGGTGTGGCCTCACAGGACCCTGTACAACCAAATCATAAAATCTCTAAAACTATGTTCAAATCTTGTTGCTATGAAGGCCGGCATACATTTGCAATTGTATGCTGCCCCTGCTTGCTCTCAGGAGCCCAAGAACTCTTGGCTTGTTGCACTTCCTCTGTATCTATCGCCATTTAGATAATTTGAGTTCCTTTTATCGCAACCAAAAATGATAACCTCACATTTATCCACATTATTCTCAATGTGTCAAAGTAACCTGGAACATTTCCGCAACCTTGTCAAGGCTCACCTTCCGACTAAGTTTCATCTGAAAATCTTGAGATATTGCATTTAGTTTCCTCTCGTAGCTGGGGACTCTGCACTGATCCCTGTGCATCTGGGGGTGGGGGGTGGTTATTGGCCTCTAATCCCTGCAGTTTCACTGATACCATTTCCCTACTAATACCAATTTCATTTTGTTCCATTGATCTTTTCTTAGTACAAGTAGAATAAGTTGTATGTATTCTGTGTGCTGGCCCACATCTTATTGTGGAATGGGGTGATCTGTCATGATTCCATGTTTTTCCATCCCATGAAGATGAATCATTTTAGTTAACTGTAGCATGTGGGTTATTACTGGACATTCTTATAGATTTTTAATTCTCTTTTATAGATAATGGTAAACATTTTTTTTGCAAAATCAAAATTGAGACCTTCACACCTACTTTGGAAGTTGGTTTGTTTCTTATGGATCCATGCAGCCTCTTTTCAGTTGTCTCATTCAGGAAATCGATCAATATCTACAATAATAATGTGCAGCATTTCTTAAAATATATCCCAAAGAAAACCTTGATATATAAAGGTCTGAGGAGATTCAGGAGAACACCATTGACTTAACACACTGTTCTCAGAGCTCCAGGAGTTTGATTTAGGGAGATTATATTAACTAATCCTGTGTTTCGTGGAGTATCAAAGGTTAAGTGGAGATTTGATTAAGGGGTTTAAGACTTTGAAAGAATTTATAGGGTCAATGTAATGGGGGTTATCTTGGCATCATAATTTTAAGTTCCCAGTCAGTCCTTTCAGTTGAGAAGTTAACACGTCAAGCAATGAGTTCTTATTACGTGTACAATTCTCAATGGATTGCTTTTCTAGGCAAGGGTGTTAAATGTCATGGAGGCAAGGCAGATAGATAATTTTATCATTCCAGTGCTAGTCAGGGAAAGAGCTTTTGGTAATTGACTTTTTTTGTGTTTCCATGTTGTAGTCCTTTCCCTTTAAGTTTTTAATCCACATTTCTTAATGACTTAGCGGAAAAATAAAATGGAATTGGAGAAATAAGAATGTTATTTTGAAGGAAGTTCTAATAGTGGACACATTAGTATTGCATATAATTATGACCAAATTCTCTTGTATGCACTGAAAACAATGGTATAAGGAACTTTATACATCCATAGATACTTCCAGGCAGTAATTTGTTTGATTTAGCACAATTTAACATACCGTGAATGCTGTTAATTATGTATACATGATACTATTTACTGTGGTAAGAGGCAGACGTGCAATTGAAAGTAAATAGTTGAAAGTTGCTGGCCAAATTGTGCAAACCTCTTGTCTTCAACAAAATAGTATTTTGAGGTCTGCTTCACTAAATTTCTCAGAATTAAACTCACCTGAGAAGCTTTACAAGCACATGGATCTGTACTGACTTGTCATAAAAATTACCAGTCAATTGTACAGTCATAATGACATTTCATTTCTTAAGGCTGTGATTTTTTTAGAAGATTCCAAAAAATATCATTATTTAAAATCCTACATTTCCTTTGGCTTTCTTTATTTTTCAGTTCCTGATTTAAATTTGAATACCTCTTCCTTCTTGCCGTTCTCTTTACTCAGACCCATGTTTCTTTCCCATTCACTGAATCTAATTTCTGAAGGAAGTGCCCTGTTGGTCGGTCTTTTCATTCTGGCTTCACATGTTTGCATTTTCTTGCTGTGATCATGTATTTTCAGCAATTGAGCAGGCAAAAATATTTTGAACTGAAGAGCAAGTCTATCTAATGTTTTAAAAAGACCAGGTAGTTCATAAATTGACCCGTGGAATTTGGTGTGTTTTCTTTTATTTTGTTGATCATAACCTCTTTTCTCGGTATACCATGCTGCGCTTTTAATTTCAATATTTTCTACAAATTACAATTCTCTCTTGTTTCCTTTTTGATTTAATGTCGAGGTTGAACAAGTGCCACCATTGCAAATGAGCAGCAATATTCCCTTTGGAAATAGAAGGCAATTGCTTTGATTTGTTTTTATATTTCCTTAATCTAGCTCCACGGAGATCTTCATATTATACTCAGCAGAAATATGCATCACATTATTGATGTTAGCAGTTCACACTCAAAGGTTAGGTTGGTGCAATTAATTCTGTTGCCAACCTCTTCAAGTGATGCAACTGCAACTGTTCCTTGACTTCTGAAAGGAATGTGTTCCTGGGAAACATTTTAATTAACTGAAATTTAGTAAATTGAAAAAGCTACGCAAACGGCAGAGATTGATACATTGTATGAGAACGTTAACCGTGTATTTACTACTGCTGGTTCAATTGGGTTTATTAGGGAAGGATGTTTCTGTTATATAGTGACATATAATAAGTATTCAGAAGCTCTGTGAAGTGTGTAAATAAATTTAGTACATGTGATTGGGAATACTCTTATTACCAAATGCTGTAATTACATGTCTGCTATTGACGTCAATTCTAATTCACCTATCCAAAGAAGAACTTGGTTTGTAATGTTCAAGTGGCGAGGGATGAAAGCATGTTTAAATGACGGTACTCCCCAGGTTCGACTTGCGATAGTTCGCTTTTGCGATGGTGCAATCGGCAGGGACCCGTAGCGAGCCGTCACTCGCTTCCGGACAGGTGATCGCGTGTTTTCAATGCATTTCGACTCACAATGCTTTCGGTTTCCGATGGGTTTCTTGGAATGGAACCCCATCGGAAGCTGAGGAGTAGCCGTATTTAGCAGACATCTGTCTTAAATAATACCGATTCTCTGCGATAGTTTGTCTACTTTGTAGTAAATTCTAATATTAATATTGCAGAAATATACTGAAAACAAATCTGTCAAAAATAGTACTTTTAGCAATTAAATAAATTGGCCTGCACTATAATATGGTCATTGCTACCCTCTGATACTGAAATTTGGCCTCCACACAGGATAATTCCACCATGACTCAGTTTTAATGTAAGTGTTTTGTGTTGGCTACGTTACATCAGCAGACAACTAAATACAGATGCTGAGAATTGTGCTTGTTCAGTTGCTTGTAATGCTGGGTAATTAATCATCATGACTTCCGACAAAATTGAAGTATTGTGGCTGAAATAAAAACTGAAAATGCAAGTTAAGTGTTAAAAGGATTATATCAAATTAATCTTTCATCAGAATTGGAGAAAAATGATGATAGACACAAAAAGCTGGAATAACTCAGCCGGTCAGACTGCATCTCTGGAAAATAGGAATAGGTGACGTTTTGGGTCAAGACCCTTCTTCAGACAGAGTCAGGGGAAAGGGAAACAAGAGATATAGACTGATGTAGAGAGATACAGAACAAATGAATGAAAGATATGTAAAAATTAAGCTGGTTTGAAGGCAAGGATAGAGATGGGAAAAGGTTAAGTGGAATAGCTGGTGGGGAAGAAAGAAACAAAATTGAACACACTTGATTGGTGGAGTTATCCTGTGGAGGCCAAATTTCAGTATCATAGGGTAGCAATGACCATGTACTAAAAAAGAATGATGTAATAAAAAAGCAGGAGCTATCAATAGTACTAGAGATATTACCGGTTGCTTCTTGTGAATTGAACTTTTTACAAGCGAATGGAGAATTTTGTTCAAAATAATTAAAGATAAGATTCCTGTCTAGAATTTGAAAGGGCCTGTTCGGGCTTTTGGCAAGACCAAGTAGGCTTTACAAATCAAACCCTTTTCCTTTGCCTGCTATAACGTTAAATGGGTAGGTAAGTGAGAGGGAGGAATGTTGTAGGAATGGGAGTGACATAGTCAGGAATTGGAAGAATGATTGGGACTGAATGAGAGGGGCCACAGTATGGGTCCAATGTTGAGGGTTCACTTCACTTTGGGTAATATGGAGACACAAGAGACTGCAGATGCTGTCATCTTGAGCATAAAACACTGCTGGAGAAACTCAGCAGGTCAGGCAGCATCTGTGGAAGAAAATGGACAAATTACGCCCCCCCCCCGATAACAGGCAGCCTTGGAAGCCTATCCTCCCTAGTCAAACCGCATGTCAAAAACCTTGGTGTGATATTTGACTCTGCATTAAAGTTTGACAAGCAAGTCAACGCTGTGGTAAAAGCCAGCTTCTTCCAGTTTCGTACCATAGCTAAAATCTATGACTTGTATTAAAATCAAACCATTCCTCCAATTTGACGACATTGAAAAAATCATCCAAGCATCATTTCCTCCCACCTAGACTACTGCAACTCCCTATATACTGGGATCAGCCAATCATCCCTGTCCCGCCTGCAATTGGTCCAAAATTCGCCGCAGCAAGACTCCTGACGGGTACCCGTAAAAGGGACCACATCACCCCGATTCTGGCCTCTCTCCACTGGCTCCCAGTACAGTACAGAATCAACTTCAAGCTCCTATTCACATATAAAGCCCTAAACGGGCTTGCCCCCCCCCCCCCCCATATCAAAAATCTTCTAACCCACCACTTTATCTCCAGGTCCCTCAGGTCGGTCGACTTGGGGCTACTGCGCGGTCTAGGCTTAAGCTCAGGGGTGACCGCACTTTTGCGGTTGCAGCTCCTAGACTGTGGAACAGCAATCCTCTCCCCATCAGAACTGCCCCCTCCATCGACTCCTTTAAGTCTTTACATCCAGGCTCAAAACCTATTTCTACTCCCTAGCGTTTGAGACCCTCTTAGGGGGCACTGTGAACTGTTTATGTATGTGCTGTTATGTTTGTGTGCCATTGTATGTTCGTTCTTAGTACCTGAACTGATGTACAGCACTTTGGTCAACGTGGGTTGTTTTTAAATGTGCTGTACAAATAAAATTGACTTGACTTGACTCCATGCTCCTGCCATCGGTAACCTATGACTTGTATTAATTTCCCAAAGGTTTATTCGTATGTATAGACTATACACATAAAATAGAGACGACCTCTATTTATGTTGTAATACAAGAATTCACAGGAGCTGGAACCTTGAGCAAAACACAAAGTGCTGGAGTAACTCAGCATTCTTTGGAGAGAATGGATTGGTGACTTTTTGGAATAGGTCCTGAGCTGCTGAGTTACTCCAGCGCTTTGTATTTTGCTGCATTTAAGTTATTCCAGGAGGTGTATTTTTTTCCATTGGTATAATATGCTTTTATTAGAAAAATGCATTAAAATATCATTTTAAATGTTTATTGATTAAGAGTGGTTGCTAGCCTTTGAAATTTGGACATTGCTTGATTTGTGGTAAGATCTTTTTGGAAAGTATTCTTAACTAGTGATTTTTAATTATTTGTTTATGGGAATTGTTGGGGAATGAAAAGTGTGATTGGTTTGTATATGTATATATAAATTGCACCTATTTGCTACTACAAAATATTCTAGGATGGACTGTCTAGTGTTTTTAGTAGCATGAGGGTAAAATATATAATATTGGAAAACTAACAGTCATAATAACTTGATGACTGCAAACAGTTTTTAGCCTATAAGAGATATAACTTGGAAAATGGTGAAATCTGTATTTATGAGACTCAATTTGGATTCTCTTGGGTTTGTTTCACGGAATGGTTTAGTTTAGAGATATAACGTGGAAATGGGCCCTGCAGCCCACCAAGTCCACGCTGACCAATGATCCTTCATGCACTAGTTTATATAAGCCAATTATATAAATTTACAGAAGCCAATGAATCTACAAACTTGCATGTCTTTGGAATGAGGGAGAAAACCACACAGTCACAGAGAGAATGTACAAACTCCATAGAGATAGCACCCGTGGTCAGGATCGAACCCGGGTCTCTGGTGCTGTAAAGCAGCAACTACTGCTGCATCACTGTGGTCTTTAAATTGTGGGATGTGGGAAATAAGAATTGTTTAAGCTTATGAAAATACGACATCATCTAAGCTAAAATATGCATGGCAAAATGTAATTCAGGAGATATTAATTTTCAACATATCTATTTTAAGTAATGAATTCTCAAGTCAATAATTCAAGTGAACAAGCTCTGCTATTTGAGCAAAAATGAATTGATGATATTTTATCAGACTTATGATGTATGCAAAATATTAATGGGCTTTCTGGACCCTTTTTTAACTATTCAATTTAGAGAGAAGAAGAAAATACAATAGGAATGTTTTGCTGTTTACAAATGCACAAAGTTTTTTCAGAAGTTGAGCATTATGAAAAAGCATGACTTTATTTTTTTAATCTGCAGATTTGCTGTTGTAAAGAAACATATTGCATTGCAAATCTCCATCTATGTTTCTTCAGCAGGTCTTGGAACATTTTTTCCCTTCGAGATTGTATAGACATTAGTGATCTTTCAATAATCACTAGTCAGGAGTGGTTCCAGAGGACTGGAAAGTTTGTAAATGTTACTCCACTGTTCAAGAAGCGAGCAGGACAAAAGAAAGGAATTGATAGGCCAGTTAACCTGACTTAAGTGGTTGGTACGGTTTTAGAATCCATTATTAAGGATGAGGTTTCTGAGTACGTTGAAGCACAGGATAAAAATTGGCCAATGTCAGAATGTTTTTGTGAAGAGGAGATCTTGCAAATCTGATAAAGGTGTCAAAGGTTACAGAGAGAAGGCAGGAGAATGGGATTGAGAGGGAAAGATAATCAGCCATAATTGTATGGCACAGCAGACTCGATTGGTTGAATGGTCTAATTCTGTTCCTAAGTCTTATGAATATCTCCCTCCACCCTTCCCACTCTTCCCAAAATAATTTATTCTACTGCTAACTTTTCTTTTACACTTTGTAATCAGAGAGGCACTTTGACGTTGTTCTGGTGCCTAGTTATTGATAGCTTGGCACTTGTCTAAAGAGTCACCGTTCACATATCATTGCATCAATATATTATCTACATGTAGAATGAATAATCTGCCATGGTTTCATTGGCAATATTTCTCAACCCTGCAATCTCCATCACCTCAGACATGATCTGTGAATACATAAAAAGTCATTGCCTTCAAGTTGCTCTCAGTCATATGACATTCTAACCCGGACATAGTTGCTCTGTTTAGCATTGCAAAATCCAGGCATTTCCTAACATGCAGTGGGAATACCTTCATTACACAATCTGTGGTTCTAGATAACATGCATCACCATATTCACACCATAGCAGCTCTTAAAGTATTGGTGCAAGTGGTATTAAACGTAGAAATCTAAAAGTTCCGAAGTGATTTATCCCCCACCCCTTCCCTCCACTGATTGCTGTTTGCATTCTTCTCCATCATAATTGAGGAGACTCATTTAATTGAAATATTTACCAAGCAAATTTTGGAGTAAAAATAACCTCAAAATGTAACATTTTGTTGCCTAACTTTTTAAAGTGGCCTCAAGGATTTACTAAATCGAAAGCTCAAACTGATGAACTCGTCTAATGATTCCGATTAGATATTTAAAACTAACAGATTTATAATTTAAAATAATTTTTTAGATATTTCACCAGGTGTAAATTTTCTAATATTAGTGTTGGAGTGTGGAGTATAAAAGTACGGAAGTTGTGTTGCAGCTGTATAAAATTTGTTTAGGTTATGTTTGGAGAATTGTGCACATACAGGAAGGATGTGGGGGCTTTGGAGAAGGTGCAGTGAAGGATGTGGAGATTCACTAGGATGTTGCCTAGATTAGAGTCTTGGCTATAAGTAGCAGTTGGACAAACTTGGATTCTTTTCTCTGGAGGCTGAGGGGCAACATCATTGAAGTATATGCCAGTCTTTCTCCCAGGATATAAATATCAAATACAAAACGGCATAGATTTAAGTTGAGGGGGGAAATGTTGAAGAAGATTTACAAAGTAAGCTTTCTTTACACAGAGTGGCTGGAACACACTGTCAGGGGAAAAGGTGGAAGCAGATACAATAGCAACGTATAAGGGGTAACTAGACAAACACATCAAGAGGTGGGAAATAGAGGAATTGACATCGTAGTCTGTACAGTGTGGCCCAAAAGGCCTGTATCTGTGCTGTTTGGTGTTATAAATGATGATGCTGATTGAAGAATCTGGATCTAATGGATTCAAAATAAGTTTGTTTTATACCTTTCAGGATTTGCATTATTCTGCAACTAATGTTATAATGACTACGGTTGGTTACTAATTTTAACTTTTTTATTAATCAAAGGCACTAGAGTACTGCTTGACCTGCTGAATATTTCAAGCGTTTTCTGTTTTATTTCAGTTTCCAAATGTGGTGTATTCTGCTTTTGTATTTAAGGTTGTTATGCATCATTGGTCCCATTAATTGTTGGGAGGCTGAACTCCTGTTCCTATATTCCTGCAACAAAAATCTTTTCTTTTTAATTTTGGAAGTGATCAGAAGATAGATTTCTTCCCATTTTGCAGAAAATTAATGTGCATATATACCTGTCTGTGTAGCTCTTTTGCTATAACCAATATTTACTTTGACTTCAATTATCCAAAAATTATCCTCTACCTTGAATTTACTTATTTGTGCTTGCGTGGCATGAAACTCTTGCAAACTGCTGCAGGGAATGAACTCTGAGAATGACATGTTGACATTTAGACCAGGATGGTGATTGACAAACTTTTAAACACGAGCTTTCGAGGGTGGAATTTGGAAAGTATGACCTTGGACATGATACAAATCTTAAGGTCTAATCAAGTTTGTCAGAAAGTGAAACAAAGTTAAAACTTGACCAGATCTGGTTGCATGTTTAATCGTTCATTAAGTTTGCATTGCTGTTTGCTTTTTGAGGTAAAAAGCTGAAAGGTGATCCCCCGTGTCACTGATTGGGCAACGCAGATTTTCCCTTGCAGGATTCACAAATCACAACCCTCAAATTTAAGGTACAGAATAAAATTCACTCTCTTGGAATTTATATTGGAAAAATAGTAAATCAGAACAATTTTGTTTGTTTTAAACATGTTTGGTTTTCTTGGTATGCACAGATAGTCATAATGTGGAAACAGGCTCTTCAGCCCAACTTGCTCATACCGGCCAACATGTCCCAACTACACTAGTCTCACCTACCTGCGATTGGCCCATATCCCTCCAAACCTGTCCTATCCATGTACCTATCTAACTGTTTCTTACATGCTGGGATAGTCCCTGCCTCAAATACCTCATCTGGCAGCTTGTTCCATATGCCCACCACCCTTTATGTGAAAAAGTTATCCCTCAGATTCCTATTAAATCTTTTCCCCTTCTCCTTAAACCTATGTCCTCTGGTCCTCGATTCGCCTACTCTGGGCAATAGACTCTGTGCATCTACCTGATCTATTCCTCTCATGATTTTATACACCTCAATAAATCACCCCTCATCCTCCTGCGCTCCAAGGAATAGAGTCCCAGCCTTCTCAACCTCTCCCTATAGCTCAGACCCTCTAGCCCTGGCAACATCCTTGTAAATCTTCTCTGTACCCTTTCCAGCTTGACAACATCTTTTCTATAACATGGTGCCCAGAACTCAACACAATATTCTAAATGCGGCCTCACCACCGTCTTATACAACTGCAACATGACCTCCCAACTTCTATACTCAATACTCTGACTGATGAAGGCCAATGTGCTAAATGCCTTTTTGACCATGCGTAGCTTTGATGCTTATGTAGCTTTGCGAAAAATTGTGATACTGATCATATTCTAGGAATATGCCCTGCCCCTATCTCTCTGGAATACGGCCTTGTTTGGATCCCTGTGTGTTACTTGGTGGTTTCTATACAATCAGAAACATAGCTTATTGGCAGGTATAAATAGCGTAGAATTTGTATATTATTTTAAAGAGCAATGGAAATTAATTGAAATGGAACCGAGCTTTCTTTTTCATTTAAGAACATGAGGCACAGAGTTTAACGAGACGTTAAGATCATTTAGTAAGATAAATGTCTGCAGTAATGGTAATCTGATAATGGTCTATAGTGCAGAAAGCTCTAGACTATCAATTTGAAATGAACATCTGTGTGTAATTTCTCCAAATAAGCAGTGAAGAGGTCGTGGATTGTAATTTAGGATGAAGATGAGCAGTGATGGTCTTTGATGCCTTCCAATAACGATTTCTAACATTTCTTAATTTACAAACAGTGGGTGAAAGGCAATATTTAAGTCCTGAGATGTACACCATGAATATCTGACAGTACTTGGCATTTTTCCATTCTGGATTTGAATCTACTTGTGGTCTAACAAACAAGCTCTCCAAGGTGACTGCATCTTGAAGTTTTTACAAAACCATAGTTGAACCTGACTGTCCATCTATCCACATTATTGTGTTGTCTTCTTGTCCTTCTTTACTAAGTGTATTTTGCTTCACTAAATTAAAAAAAATCCCCCATACTGTCCAACGTTTGTCAGTTTCCACGTGATTATAACTCATTGAGGACTAGACTGCTTTATTAGATTAAGACTTCATGATTTGGTTCTTTCTGCCATCTGGGATATCTGGTGAATTCGTATACAACATTTCAGAAGAGTCCTTCCTCTTCCATGTGCATATTCTGAAAGCCTGTGGTATGACTTAAGGAAAGCCAATACTCGTAACTGTGTCACATTTTCTTGATTAAGCAGGCTATTGACGTTTTTCCCCCTGATTTTAGCCACGTTCTGATGTGATAAATGCATCCCCCATTTCATCAGTTTTCTCAGGACAGTGAAAATGTTCCCTCGGTTGGTAACTGAATTCTTCAAAGATACCAAGTAAACATGTCTTCTTGCAAAGACTTCTATTACGAATGCTTTGTGATACTGTATGTTACCAAGGGTAACATAAATTCACTATGATGAAATACATTTACCTGTCCAATACAATAAAATAACCCTATTAAATTGAATAAATTTAATGTTCTTTCCAGATCAACCTCAAATAAAAAAGGAGTGCGGGCTTGCATGCTGTCTCACAATTTACCTTGACATGGTAGAGACCTGGGAGCTGGCCATTTCTCTGTTCTAAGAGCTAGAAATTGAGAGACCAATTATGACTTGGATCTTACTTTAAAAAGATGCATTATTTTCTACTTTTTTTTTCTCCAAGCCATTGGCATATTTCCTTTTTAAAAAAGCAGAACTATTAACAGCAAAATGTGAACAATTATATAATTTGCCATTTCAATTGAAGTACTATTTTGATCTACAAAACAAAATTTTTTTTTCACGTAGAAACCATGAACTGCAGGTGCTGATTTACAAAAAATAATCACAGTGCTGGAGTAACTCAGCGGGTCAGGCAACATCTCTAAAGAACATGAATGACATTTCATGTTCTGGAAAAGTAACCAATGTGTTTATTTCACATTGTCATATGTCTTACCACATTACTTAGTCATGTGGGTGCAAAGAGGACATTGGGTAAGTAATTAAAATGCTCTTTGAATATACAATTTCAAATAATAGTTGCAGAAAGGCAGTATAAAGCACTAGTGGTGTCCTAGCCTAGGACAAGGTTCAGTGTTGATCAAAGTTTCAAAATGTTTTCAAAGGCAATTTACTGATTGAGTGCTCATAACTCAAGGCACAGTTTCCTATTCCATTTGCTGTCATTGGAGTCTCCTTTCATGTTTGTCCTTTTTTTGCCCCGAATGTAGAATCATGTTGGAGTGCAGTTGTTATGCCTACTATGATGCTAAGGTGAACACGGCTTTGTTAGTGGATGTGGTGTTGTTATCTGATTAGTAAGATGCATTTAGAGATCTTTTGGAATTAAAGTTAATCGTATCATTAATACCATAAACACTTCCATATGTATATTTTAGTCTATCAGGGGCCATGTTTGAATTCTGCAGGCTTGACTAATGTGTGTAAAAAAATGTATCCTGTTTGCAACTAAAATGTAATTTCCTCCATTTTTAACGTTCCTTTCCCTTGAAATTATATTTTTCTGTAATCTTCAAAATGGTATAGGTAGTGGTAGTGAGCCTCAACCATTGAAAGTATTATATAATTAGAATTATATTCTATCACAGATTCTTTAAATTGGATTTTAGTGTGCTGTAAATCTGGACCACATTACAATTTTTCAGAATGGGTTAAATGGAGCCGAGGAATATGGAACAGACAGTTCAACCATGGAAAAATAGATAATTGTACTCTATCAAAATAGGCACAAAATGCAGGAGTAACTCAGCAGTTCAGGCAGCATCTCTGGAGAATGTGGATAAGTGACGTTTCAGGTTGGGACCATTTTCTCCAGGGATGACACCTGACCCACTGAGTTACTCCAGCATTTTGTGTTTATCTTTGGTATAAACCAGCATCTGCAGTTCCTTTTTATAAAATCAAAATATCACCATTTTCCAAACTATCTAGCTAGATGTAATCTTTTGAGTGCTGAATCATTTCTAAATGGCTTGATGAAAAGGCTGGAATGGCAAGCGTGTGCACACTAATCGTTAAACAAGACATTGAAAATATGGTTAAAATGCTTACTTGCATATTAGGTATAAATAGAGGAACATGAAAGCAAAAATATCATAAATCACTTGTTAGGATTTATGCGGATCTCTTCAGAGGTAGAAGTTCCTGGATACTTCACTGGTTGAACGGGTTCATGTATGAGAAGAGATTGAAAATATAAAGACTATTCTCAGATAACTAGAAAATTAAGTGTTGACATTTTAGATATTTTCAAGTTTGCATAACATGGATAACAATTGATTATTTTCTCTGGTGAGGGGCTTAATAACTCAACCACAGCTCAAAATTTGTTGGTAAAATTTCAAGACCAGTGGTGAGAAAACTGGCCTGTTTCTCGGGTAATCATTCTGTATAATCTTGCTATAAAAAAATGGTATTTTGCCTGGCTGAAGGCTGCAAGTTAGTCAGTGACTCATTTCCATGTTTTTAAACGGATAATTCAATGCCACTATGATTCTTGCTTCTTATTTTCATTCAATGTTCACCGTGATCTGTTAGCATGACTGCAGGTTCCAAATGATAAACCACACCTGAGCTCCTGAACATCGCTCTCACCTGTTTCACGTTTTTGCCCTGCGTTATCAATCTCTTCCCTCTCATAGAAGAATAGGGGAACAAGGAAATGGCAGACGAGTTGAACAGGTACTTTGGATCTGTCTTCACTAAGGAAGACACAAACAATCTCCCAGATGTACTAGTGGACAGAGGCCCTAGGGTGACGAAGGAACTAAAGGAAATTCACATTAGGCAGAAAATGGTGTTGGGTAGACTGATGGGACTGAAGGCTGATAAATCCCCAGGGCCTGATGGTCTGTATCCCAGGGTACTTAAGGAAGTGGCTCTAGAAATCGTGGATGCATTGGTGATCATTTTCCATTGTTCTATAGATTCAGGATCAGTCCCCGTGGATTGGAGGGTAGCTAATGTTATCCCACATTTTAAGAAAGGAGGGAGAGAGAAAATGGGAAATTATGGTCCAGTTAGCCTGACATCAGTGGTGGAGTCAATTGTAAAAGAAGAAATGGTGGAACATTTGGATAGCAGTAACAGGATCGTTCCAAGTCAGCATGGATTTACGAAGGGGAAATCATGCTTGACTAATCTTCTGGAATTTTTTGAGGATGTAACTAGGAAAATGGACAAGGAGAACCAGTGGCTGTAGTGTACCTGGACTTTCAGAAAGCCTTTGATAAGGTCCCACATAGGAGATTAGTGGGCAAAATTAGAGCACATGGTATTGGGGGTAGGGTACTGACATGGATAGGAAATTGTTGGCAGACAGGAAACAAAGAGTTGGGATTAACGGGTCCCTTTCAGAATGGCAGACAGTGACTAGAGGGGTGCCGCAAGGCTCGGTGCTGGGAGCGCAGCTATTTACAGTATACATTAATGACTTGGATGAAGGGATTAAAAGTAACATTAGCAAATTTGCAGATGACACAAAGCTGGGTGGCAGTGTGAACTGTGAGGAGAATGCTATGAGGATGCAGGGTGACTTGGACAGGTTGTGTGAGATGGCAGATGCAGTTTAATGTGGATAAATGTGAGGTTATCCACTTTGGTGGTAAGAACAGGAAGGCAGATTATTAACTGAATGATATCAAGTTAGGAAAAGGGGAAGTACAAAGAGATCTGGGTGTCCTTGTTCATCAGTCACTGAAAGTAAGCATGCAGGTACAGCAAGCAGTGAAGAAAACTAATGGCATGTTGGCCTTCATGACGAGAAGTTGAGTACAGAAGCAAAGAGGTCCTTCTACAGTTGTACAGGGCCCTAGTGAGACCACACCTGGAGTACTGTGTGCAGGTTTGGTCTCCAAATTTGAGGAAGGATATTCTTGCTATTGAGGGAGTGCAGCGTAGGTTCACCAGGTTAATTCCCGGAATGTCGGGACTGTCGTATGTTGAAAGACTGGAGCGACTGGGCTTGTATACACGAATTTAGAAGGATGAGAGGGGATCTATAAAAAAAATTTATAAAAAATTTAAAGAGTTCTATAAAAAATTTAAAGATTTGTTGTTACCAGTATTTATGGAAGTGATACATCAAGCGGAAAAAACTTCTACATTACCAGAATCCTTCTCACTGGCAATTATAACCGTAATTTTAAAAAAAGGGAAAGACCCTTTAAATGCATCTTCTTATAGACCAATATCATTGTTGAATGCAGATTATAAAATAGTTGCTAAACTTTTGGCAAGGAGATTGGCAGAATATTTACCGAAGCTGGTTAAAGAGGACCAAACTGGATTTGTCAAAAAAAGGAAAATATCTGATAATGTAGCAAGATTTATAAGTGTTTTACATTTAGCACAGAAAAGAAAGGAATTGAGCGTAGCAGTTGCTTTAGATGCTGAAAAGGCGTTTGACAGGTTAGAATGGGATTTTTTATTTAAAGTATTAGAGAAGTACGTATTAGGAAATGGTTTCATTAACTGGGTAAAAGCTCTTTATAAACAACCTAAAGCCAAAGTGGTGACAAATGGCCAATCTTCTCAATCATTTAATTTGGAAAGATCTAGTGGACAGGGATGTCCCTTGTCACCGGCTTTATTTGTATTGGCCATTGAACCTCTGGCAGAGCTAATAAGATCAGATTTAGACATTGAAGGATTTAAAGTGAATCAGGAAAATCACAAAATTACTTTATTTGCAGATGATGTTTTAATTTGTCTTACTAGACCATTGGAATTCTTAAGAAAATTATATTTCAGACTGGAAGAATATGGGAAAGTATCAGGATATAAAATTAATAAAGATAAAACTGAAATAATGCCTCTTTCTGAAGGTAATTATGATCAATGTAAAAGAGAAAGTCAGTTTAAATGGCAAAAAGAAGGCATGAAGTACTTACGGGTTAAAGTAGATAATAAGTTAAATAATCTGTATAAACTAAATTATAAACCACAAATTAAAAAAATTGAGGAGGACTTGAAGAAATGGATGAATCTTCCAATTACATTGCTAGGGAGAGTGAACTGTATTAAGATGAATATTTTTCCGAGGTTACAGTATTTATTTCAAACACTGCCTATACCTTTACCAAATAATTTTTTTCAAGAATTGAATAAAATTGTGAGAAATTTTCTTTGGAAAGGTAAAATGCCAAGAGTGTCTATGGAAAAATTAACATGGAAATTTGAATTAGGTGGACTGCAATTACCAAATTTTAAAAATTACTATCTGGCAGCACAAATGAGTTTTATTTCATCCTTTTATCAAGAGGGTGGAAAAACAGCATGGGTTAAAATTGAAATGGATAAAATAAAAGAACTATGCCCAGAAGAATTTATCTATAAATGGGAAGCGAAGCTATTAGTTAAGGATCAAGAGTCACCTTTGCTAAAACATTTAATTAATATATTGTTGAAAACAGTTAAAGCTAATGATAAAAGATTTTTTCTAACAGCTAAAACTCCATTAGTAAAAAATAGATTACTGCCGTTTGCTTGGAATAATCAAATATTACAAGTCTGGGAACAGAAGGGTATTAAACATATGGGAGATTGCTACGAAGGAAATAATTTTTGACATTTTCTCAATTGAGAAACAAATATCAAATTCCAGGGAATAGTATTTTTTTCTATTATCAATTACAATCTTATTTAAGGGAAAAGTTAGGTAATTCAATGTTTTTATTTCAAATTAAAGGAATTGAATCCCTGATTCAGGGCAAGGGAACTAAAAAAATTATATCTTCAATGTATAAATTGTTACAAAAATCTAGTCCAAAGACAGGAATTCAAAAATCAAGACAAAGATGGGAAACAGATCTGAATATTAGCATTGATGAACCAAGTTGGGAAAGATTGTGTTTAGAAAGTATGAAAAATACTATTAAGGTGAGATATAGTTTAGTACAATACAATTTTTTACATCAACTATATTTAACTCCGAAAAAATTAAACAATTTACATCCAAATTTACCTGAAATTTGTTTTAGATGCAACCAGGATGTGGGTACTTTTTTACACTCCACATGGGCATGTCCTAAGGTAACTCCTTTTTGGAAAGACCTAAAAAACTTTTTGGAACAATTGATGAATAAGACCATACCATTGGATTCAAGGCTGTTTTTATTGGGAGATACTAAAGGAATATTACCAAGATTAATTTTAGATAAATATCAGGAAAGATTTCTCAAAATAGCAATAGCAATAGCAAAAAAATGTGTGGCGGTCACTTGGAAAGATCACAATGAAATAAGAATTGCAAGATGGTATGCAGAAATGCGTAGTTGTATCCCATTAGAAAAAGCTACTTATAATCTGAGAGATAAATATGATTTCTTTTTGAAACTTTGGAACCCATTCACTTTAAAACTAGGATTAAGAATTGGAAATATTTAATTTCAGGATTGTTTTGATACCCCTAAAAAGAATTTAATAAGAAATTAGCCGGAAGTGTTTCCTTCTTGTCTCCAGATTCCCTTCTTTCTTCTTTCTTTCTTTCTTTCCTTTTTTAAAATTTTTATTTCTTTATCTTTCTTCTCCTTTTTCCTCTTTTTTCTAACTGGGGGGAGGGGGGTTGTGGGTGGGGAGATAATACAGAACAATACAGGTATAATCGAATTTAAATGTATAATCGAATTTATAATGTAGGTACCATCGCGTACTATGAGTTCATACATGTATTTGTTTTGTTAAAATTTAATTTTTTTTTTTATTTTAAAAAAGAGAGTTAGATAGTGCTCTTAATGATAGCAGAGACAAGGGGTATGGGAAGGGGGCAGGAACGGGGTACTGATTGTGGATAACCAGCCATGATCACATTGAAGGGCTGAATGGCCTACTCCTGCACCTATTGTCTAATCCCACCCATTAATAGGCAGGATGTCATTCAGTTGAAAAGGTGTTTATAAAATTAGATGGTGACAACGTTTTCATTCAGAGTATTGTCCATATCTGAAATGAGCCGCCATAGGCAACTATAGAAGCAGATAAAATTCTGCCGTTTAAAGACAACTGGACAGATATATGAATAGGAGGGGTATAGAGTGCTCTGGGACAAATACCGACAATGGAGACTAGCCCAGCATGCCAACTTAGTCGATGTGGACAAGGGGAACAACAGGGCTTGTTTCTTTGCTGTATGTGACTGATTAACTCTAGGGCACCCCTATTAGTACCATGTCCGTTAGTACTTCCATACTGAGCTTTCTTTCTCTTAGACCGAGTTAGTTATCAAGACAGGCAATTGGCCTTCCAATTTGAATGCTCTTTGAACATTTTTATATTGGCCATGTTATTCCGCTTCTGTTAAGGCCCTGTCCCAGTTAGGTGTTTTTTAAGGCGACTGTCATAGTCGTAGCAGGTCACCGAAAAACCGGCGACTGGACCCCCCCTACGACAATGTCTACGACAAGCTACAACATCCTATCACCTAATCGACGGCAAGCTACCGAAAACCAGCGACCCAATCGTTGCAAGTAGAACGTCCACCTACGACCACACCTACGACAACCTACCACCAGAGAGGCGACAACCGAAGAAAACCTACGTCCACCCGCGACAAGCTATGACACTGAAGACTTTAGACAAATGAAGACAATTCACGTTTCACCCACTTTGGAGACTACTCGTGACCATGCCCGCGACACCCCGGCGACCGTGCGGCGACAGTCTAGTCGCCTAAAAAATCGCCGAACTGGGACAGGACCTTTAACAGAAGCATGAGCTCCATCATACTATCCATGTTTTTGTTTGAGTGGTCAATATCATTAACCTCTTTCTCTTTGTCAGAATCTTCTCCCAATTTATCCTTGGTTAAAACAACCCCTGTCTATTACAGAGCTCCTTCAAAGTTCATAATCCACTTTTTTTTCGTGCTCATTTTCTTGACTCAGCCCACTAATTATTTTGGTACAAATCTGGTCCTCCTGCTCGTTATCTTTCATCCAAACTGTTGCCAATATAACAAACATTGCTCACTCATCGTAACTGTTCTGCTCACTTCCTCTGGTTCTGGTTCCCAGTGTCAGTTTTTAAATATTTTTTGTTCTCGAGTTCTTTGACAGCTGTGGCGCATCACATCCACCCTCACATTGGTGTAATTGCAGTGCAACGTCCTGGCTCTGGCACTCTAATCTAACTGTAATAAGGCCAACAAAACGTTACCTCCATCAATCCTTGCTATTATACATAACCTTTCTGTGTTGTGTACAAGCAATCCACCATCCCTCCTTACAGCAACATTTCTCGATGCTCAGAGTTTGGATGAATGCAGTTTGTGCAGGATAGAGAGTGGGAGAGAAAGAGTGTGTTGCTGTAAAACTGGACCCCGCGCATACCGAGACAAGTATTGGTTTTGTCCTCTCTTTCCAATAAAACTGATTGGCAACTAAACAGACGAGTGAGCCTTTTTCTGTTCTAGTCAGACCCTTGAACCTGTTCCCTTGAAACAATTAGGCGGTTGCTCTACCGCTACCCCACTGTGCCACCCATGTTTTGGGAGGGTGTATTTGTGAATGCAAACTCACTTCCTCGGAGGTGATGCTTTTACCTTCCATTGATCAACAGAGGCCATGCTGCTCTCTAGTTTAGTATTGTACGTCTGCCTGATGCCAAAGTCTTTGCACGTGATATTTTGCCATGCAGATAAAAACTCCAAAGGTGTAGGAAGTGGTGCTCTAAAATCCATGTGATTTCCAATGTCAAATAGCGTGCAGGGTGAGAATGGATTTGACCACACTTGAAGGTTTTAGCTGATGTGTTGCATTCAATGAGTAAAGCCATCAGCCACTCTTAAACTTTATGGTCTCGTGTCAGATTTTGCAAATTTGGATGTTAGAGACTGAGCATGAAATATGGTCTGCAACCTTGGTGTCAGAAAAAAACAATTGGTTATAGATCTGACACTGACTATTCAGGTTTCTGCCTACAGAGCAATTGATTGCAATCATTGAATTTGTGTGTGGCATAGGTGTACTTGTTTAGTGAGCAATGGTGAAACTCGGCAAATATGCAGACTTGTTGAACTGTTTGCTTGGTGAGTTGGCAATCAGTGAGCCACATTGCAAGTCCTCTGTCTTACTTTTCTTTTGTAGCCAAGGATTTGGATCACCTTTAACTGGCCAATATATCATCCACTGATGCTATTATTGATATGTAGATGTTGCCAGGACATGAGGGACTGAGGTATAGGGGGAGATTGAGCAAGCTAGATCTTTATTCCTTGGCGCACTGGAGGCTGAGGGGTGATCTTGTAGAGGTGTATAAAATCATGAGGGGAATAGATAATGAATGCACAGTGTCTTTGACCCAGAGTAGGAGAATCAAGAACCAGCAGACTTAGTTTTAAGGTGAAAGGGAAAAGATAGGAGCCCGAGGGGCATCTTTTTCACGCAGAATATGATGAGTGTGTGGAAGGAGCTGCCAGAGGAGGTAATTGAGGCAGGTACAATAATGACATTTAAAACGCAATTGGGCAGGTACATGGATAGGAAAGGTTTAGAGGGATATAATATAAATGTTTATGAGGGATATTTAGAGTTGTGTGGGATTAGCGTAGATGGGGCATCTTGGTTGGTGCGGACAAGTTGGGTTGAAGTGCATTTTTCCGTGCTATGAGTCTGATTCTATAGCTTACTATTAAGCTTAAACATATAAATAACATCATCATGTACCGTATCTGCTACGGATTACCACAGCCAAGTGAGTAAAAAAAGTATTGTCAAATCACACTTGGTTTGCTTTCAGAGAAATACTTCAGTTGCAAAAGAACATTATGCAGTTCAGATCACATGCTGATGCTATTTCCGCACCTCCGCATTGCACAAACGGGTTTGAGAGAGTTTCTCCGAAGTATAATACAAGGCACTGAAATTGTTTACAACTCGTGCAGTAAATCACAGAAAGGAATCATGGCAGATGCAAGCCTGTAAAGCCTGCCCCCCCCCCCTCCAATAAAACTTGCGGTACAAATTACATTCACCATTTTTTTAAATTAAAACACATGTTTTCCCAGTTTGTGGTGGGGAGAAAAACATGCAAAAACTCCAGTAGAGCAGATTGAGTCAAAAGCATTTTTTTGTCACACAAGGCTACGTAGTATAAAAGCAAAAGAGGGTAGGTGTTCATTGCTGAACAAAAGGTGTTCATTGCTGAACAGCTTTGTGGATATGTGGAGAGAATTAAAGGCAAGTTTCTCAATTCAACTTTGCATAAATAAGTGAGATACCTGTTTGTGACATTGAAATTCAATTACCTATCACTATTTTTGAAATATAATGGGCCACATCACTCTAGTTAATGCCAACAGTTCTGCAGTGACCCAGTGCAATCTACTCCATGAATGGAAGCAAGTTAGAGTCTGCATGAGTAGCCAAATATAGAAATCCCAAACTTATTGACTGATACTAGTGGGCCTGTTAGTTTCATTTTGTGTGTTACAACGAAGAGCAAGAAAAATGTAGGTCAATTTACTTATTTAATCATTTGCTTTTAAAGTAATGTTTCAATAATGTTTTTTTAAATGTATTAGGTATATTTTAAATCTCATTTTTAATACTTTTGGAATGCTGCTGAATACCAGTGACATTCAAGAAGATTGAAAAACTAAGGCTGGGGCAGAGCTTTGCCATCTGTCAGTTGTTGTCAGAGTAGTTCCTTGCGCAGGGAGTTTTCTGGGCAACCCATGTGGCTGAACTAGATCTCCAAGACCTGTCTGCTGCCCTCAGGGCTATCTCTGATGGCAAGATCGGTCTGCTGAGTCTCACCAAGTAAGCCAATGACGATCACAAAAAGCAGACTGATAATTTTACAAACTGAAAAAGGCTGCATTTATTGTCCATCCCTAAATATCTTCATATGGTTTTTAAAAATGGCTTACTAACAAGTCTTTCTCGTGAAGATATTCCCACAATGCTAATGCTTTGAGAATCTTGGGACTTAGTCCCAACTTTGAAGAACGATGTTATATTTGCAAGCCAATCACAAGCTCGTCACTTTCTTCCATCCAGTGCATCCTCACAGTGCGTTGCATTCGAAAGGCTCGAAGTATTGTTTAGGATGCTTGCCATCTGGCCATACCCTATTCCTTCTCCTACCTTCCAGGAAAAATACAGACATTTGAAAGCTTGGACTTCTAAGCTTTCGAACAGCTTCTTTCCCCTTCTCTTAGACTCTGGAACCAATCACCTTTTTCACATCCCCTTCCTATGGTGCTGCCTTAACTCTGTCATGTTTGATTATTTCATTATTGTATTTAATTTATTTTTTGCAGTGCCATCTTGCACCATTTTGCAGTTTTGCACTTGTTTTATTATTGTATTATTACAATATGTATATAGTTTACTCTGTGAGCTTCAAATGAACAATGGGTTTCACTGCACCTTGACATATAGTCAATAGTCGTTTATTTGTCACATACACATAAATGTGTATGATGTGTATGACTATAAACTAAGCAAATTCTGCTGCCCATATCCTCCTCAGTGGTGGATGTTATGGATTTAGGAGGGGGCTGTTGGTGTTAATAAGTAACTGCAATCCTCCTGCTGATGATACATTCTACATCCACAATGTGGAGGAAATGAACATTTAGGGTGGAGATTAAGGTCTTAATCAAAAGGGGGTTTGTCCTGGATAATATTAACTGGCTTATTGTCGGAGATGAAATCCAGGTAGATCCGTTTCCGACCATGAACACTGACAGGAGTTGATGGTGGGGAATTCGGTGATACGTTGAATGTCCAGGGTGAATGGTTAGAATCCCTAATGATGGAAATGGTCAGTGCACCACACTTCTGAGGCCGGAATGTTGACCTCATAAGATCATAAGATCAGGTATGTAGGTTAATTGACTGGGTAAATGTAAAAAATTGTCCCTAGTGGGTGTAGGATAGTGTTAATGTGCGGGGATTGCTGGGCGGCGCGGACTTGGTGGGCCGAAAAGGCCTGTTTCCGCGCTGTATATATATGATATGATATGATATGATAAGTGATAGGAGTAGAATTAGGCCATTTGGCCCATCAAGTCAAATCCACCATTCAATCATGGCTGATCTACCTCTCCCTCCTAACCCCATTCTCCTGCCTCCCTCCCATAACCTCTGACAGCTGTACTAATCAAGAATCTATCTATCTCTGCTTTAAATATATCCACTGACTTTGCCTCCACAGCCTACCGTGGCAAAGAATTCTACAGATTCACCACCCTCTGACTAAAGAAATTCCTCCTCGTCTCCTTCCTAAAGAACGTCCTTTAATTCTGAGGCTATGACCTCTAGACCTAGACGCTCCCACTAGTGAAACATCCTCTCCACATCCACTCTATCCAAGCCTTTCACTATTCTGTATGTTTCAATGAGGACCCACTAATTCTTCTAAATTCCAGCGAGTACAAGCCCAGTGCCGTGAAACACTCATCATATGTTAACCTACTCAATCCCAGGATCATTCTTGTAAACCACCACTGGACCCTCTCTAGAGCCAGCACATCCTCAGATATGGTGTCCAAAATTGCTCACAAAATTCCAAATGCGGTCTGACCAGCGCCTTATCACAAGCCCTCAGCATCACAAGCCTATTTACAAGCCCCCTCGAAATAAATGCTAGCATTGCGTTTGCTTTCCTTATTACCGATTCGACTTGCAGATTAACTTTTTGGGAATGCTGCACCAGCACTCCCAAGTCCTGGTTGGGAGGACCGATTTCTGGATTCTCTCCCCATTTAGAAAATAATCGACGCCTTTATTCCGACTACCAAAATGCTTGACTCCACATTTTGCTACACTATATTCCATCTGCCACTTCTCCGCCCACTCTCCCAACCTATCCAAGTCCTTCTGCAGAGACCGTGCTCTCTCTAGGCTACCTGCCCCTCCGCCTATTTTCGTATCATCCGCAAACTTGGGCCACCAAGCCTTCAATCCCCTCGTCCCAATCATTAATGTACATCGTGAAGAGCAGCGGCCCCAGCACCGACCCCCGAGGAACTCCGTTAATCACTGGCAGCCATCCAGAAAAATCCCCATTCATTGCCACTCTTTGCCTTCTGCCAACCAGCCAACCTGATATCCATGCTAGTATCTGCCCTTTGATACCATGGGCTCTCATCTTCCTTAGCAGCCTCCCTGATAATGTGGCACCTTATCAAAGGCTTTCTGAAAATTGAGGTAAATAACATCTACTAACTCTCCTTTGCTTGTCCTGCTATATACTTCAAAGAATACCAGCAAATTTGTCAGGCAACACCTCCCCTTCACAAAGCCATGCTGACAGACCTATTTTATCGTGAACTTCTAAGTACTCCATAACCTCAACCTTTATAATGGACTCTAAAATCTTACCAACCACCAAAGTCAGACTAACCGACCTATAGTTCCCACTATTCTGCTTTGCTCCCTTCTTGTGTAGTGGGGTAATATTGGCAATTTTCCGATCATCTGGATCACCTAACTCTAGTGATTCTTGAAATATCACTATCAATGCCTCCACAATCTCTAAAGCCACCTCTTTCAGAACCCTAGGGTGCAACCCATCTGGTTCAGGTGACATCCACTTTCAGCTTCCCAAGCACCTTCTCCCTAGTAATAGTCACTTCACTAACTTCCTCCTCCTGACTTGAATTTCAGGCATGTTGCTGGTGACTTCCACTGTGAAGACTGGTGCAAAAAAGTTATTTAATTCCTCTGCCATTTCTTTATTCCCCATTATCACTTCTCATGCATTATTTTCTAGTGGTCCAATGTCCACTCTTGCCTCTTTCTTACTCTTTGTATAACTGAAGAAACTCTTGCTATCCTCTTTTATTTGCTAACTTAGCTTCGTATTTCATCTTTTCACCCATATTGCCTTTTTAGTTACCTTCTGGCATTCTTTAAAAGCTTCCCACTCCTCTGGCTTCCCACTAATCTTTGCAATGTTATATACCTTCTCTTTCAGTTTTATACTGTCCTTCACTTTGCTTGTCAGCCACTGTCGCCTCTTTCTCCCCCTAGAATCGTTCTTCCTTTTTGGAATGAAAAGATCCTGCATCTTACGAATTATTCCTAGACATTCCTGCCATTACTGTTCCACTGTCATCTCTGCTGGGATCCCTTTCCAGTCAACTTTGGCCATCATGCCTCTGTAGTCCCCTTGCTCAGCTGCAATACCGACACATCCGATCGCATCTGCTCCCTCTCAAATTGCAGGTTAAAACATATCATGTTGTGGTCGCTACAGCCTAGTGGTTCCTTTACCTAGAGTCCCCTTATCAAATCCGGTTCATTGCCCAGAATTGCCTTTTCCCTGGTTGGCACTACAAGCTGTTCTAAGAATCCTTCTCAGAGGCACTCTACAAATTTCCTTTCTTGGGGTCCAGTACCAACCTGATTTTCACAGTCTACCTGCATATTGAAATCTCCCATGACCACCGTAGCATTGTCTTTCTAACATGCCAATTGTATCTCCTGATTTATCCTGACTATTGTTTGGGGGCCTGTAAATAACTCCTATTAGGGTCTTTTTACCCATACAATTTATCAGCTTGTTCCTCAATGACTCTACATCCTCTGATCCTATGTCACCCATCGCTAAGGACTGAATTTAATTTCTTACCAACAGGGCTACCCCGCCTCCTCTGCCTATCTGCCTGCCTTTCCAATAGGACATATCTTAAAGATTCAGCTCCCAGTACCGATCCTCTTGCAGCCACATCTCTGTAATTCCCACAGCATCATACCTACCAATTTCTAGCTGTGGCACAAGCTCATCCACTGTATTTCTTATACTGCGCGCATTCTGGTGGGTAGCGCCGTACATGGCAGCCGTGCCAACTGCCTGTCTCGTCTTTTTCTTCTTTTGCTATTGGTCTGTCTTTACTTGTATGTTTTTAGTGTACTTTTAGTTTTTGTATTATGTGGGTGGGGGGGGTTGGGGAAACCCTTTTTTTAATCTTTCCTCGATGGAGTTGCGACCTTTCATCGTATCTCTGTATGCACTGCGGCTTTAACATCATGGAGCTGGCGGTCCCTTTGTTAGGAATCGACTGCAGGAGATCCAACCGCAGGAGCTTCGACCGTCCCGATCACAGGAGCTTCGATCGCCGACTGGGGGAGCTCCGATCGCCCCGACTGCAGGAGAATAGGAGGAAGAAGGTATAAGTTATTTGCCTTCCATCACTGGGGAATGTGAGGTCGCTGAAAAAAAAAATGGACGTGCTGTCTGCACTGGTGAAGACTCGGAGGGAGTGCCTTGAGTGCAGTGATCTTGGTGTTTTGTGGGAACATGGCTCCATGAGGACATCCTGGAGTCTAGTGCGAGAGTGGACGGCTTTCTGACTGTTCGGGCGGACAGGGACTGCAGAGAGAGTGACAGCGGTCAGTACAACTCTGGTCACATCACGGTGAAGGAGCGTGTGTGGCCCGGACATTGAACTGATGGCTGTGGGTCTCCACTTATGCTGTGTGCCCTGGGGATTCTCACACGCCGCTGTGGTGGCTGTTTAACTCTATGGTTCATTTTTATGTGGTTACGTATCTTGTTGCTTTTTTGTATGACTGCTGGCAAATCAAATTCTTTGTATGTTTACATACTTGGCTAATGAATTAATTACAATTACAAAATTAATTACAATTACAATTCAAATACAACACCTTTAATTTGGTATTCTCCACCCCCCCTCTCACACCGGTCCCGATTGTACCTGACCTTACTCTCTTATCCCTTCTTAAACTTTCCGTCCCGTTAATACTGGAGACTTCTGTAACTTTTCCTGCACTCTCTTTCCCTTTAACTCCACCCTTACACTTCCAATTTGCTGACCGCCCCCCGCACTATTGTTTAAAGCTCTATCTACGGCACTCCAGTCTTTGAGCCACGCGTTAACTCTCTAATCCTCTCAACCCTGTGCCAATTTGCACGTGGCTCAGTTAGCAAACCAGAGATTATTACCTTCTTGGTTCTGCTTTTCAATTTGGTACCTAGCTGTTCAAATTCCTTTAGTAGAACCTTTCCTCGTTCTACCTACGGCATTGGTATCCACATGAATACCAGACAATATATCCTGAACCTGGGCACCAGGCAGGCAACACAGCCTTCAGGACTCTCGATCCTCGTGACCGAAAACAGTGTCAATGCCTCTAACAATACTATCCCCAAAGACAACTACGTTTTTCTTCCCTGTTCCCTCTCGAAGGCTGCCCTGAACCAGTGGCCTGGTCAGGTTGCTCATCCTTCTTATCTATCAGGCAGCATCTCTGAAGAGATGGAATGGGTGACGTTTCGAGTCGAGGCCCATCTGAAGAAGGGTCTCGACCCGAAACATCACCCATTCCTTCTCTCCAGAGATGCTGCCTATCCCTGCTGAGTTACTCCAGCTTTTTGTGTCGATCTTTGGTTTCAATTTCAAGTAATGCCTACCTCTTCTTCCCCATCCGGCGTGCACACATTTGTCCCATTATCCTATTCATGCTGTTCCCTTAGCCCTCCTCCATCTGCTTAACTCGCACTCCTCCCATCTCCAAGTTCTCCAACCCGCTTCCCCCTCCTCCATGTCCCCTTCCACTGATATCCCCCCCCCATCTGGCTTTATATTTCACCTCTCTCCTTATCTGACACCACTGTCTTCTTTTCACCTCTAGCCTTTGTTAATTATTCCACCCATCTGCAAATCACCCCCTTCTCACCTGAATCAACCAATCACTTGCCTGGGTTTTCCTCACCCCCACCTCTGTTTTCCAACTTTCTCACCTTCATCTGCATCAGTCTGAAGAAAGGTCCTGACCCGAAACATCATCCCCTCTACAATGCTGTCTGTCAAGAGAGAGCTGGATAGAGCTCTTAAGGATAGCGGAGTCAGTGGGTATGGGGAGAAGGCAGGAACGGGGTACTGATTGAGAATGATCAGCCATGATCACATTGAATGGCGGTGCTGGCTCGAAGGGCCGAATGGCGTCCTCCTGCACCTATTGTCTATTGACCCACTGAGTTCCTCCAGCACTTTGAAATTATGATTGTCAGTGGAAATATTTCTAGATACTTATGAAAGGAAGTGAAGATGTATTTTGAGAGTGGATTTTGGATTTATATTACTAAATCATGGAGCAGATGACTGCCGGAAAGCAGGCATAAAACTTTGGGTAAAGAATACGTGGATGTTCATGCAAAAGGAAACAAAGTGCTGGGTTCATTCAGTGGTTCAGGCAACATCTCTGGAGAACACGGATGGGTGACATTTTGGGTTGGGACCCTTCTTCAGTCTGACCTGCTGAGTTACTCCAGCACTTGGTGTCCTTTTGTGTAAACCAGCATCTGCGATTCTATGTTTCTGCATGGTGCTCCTTCATTTTGTCTGGGAAACTTTGTGGCTTTCCAAGTGCAAGCGTATATTCTGAACAACTAGAACAGCTTTTGGGAAGGGGAAATTGATAAACCAGGTTCAAGATTGTGAATGGTCACATTTGAAATCTGGAGGGTGGTCAAGATATTAGATATCAGATATTAAGAGATGTCTCTGTAGGAATCACGGCTGCGGCCATTCCAGGAAAGATTAAAACTCTGCAGCACAGGGATGCAGCTAGTAGAGTTGCTCTCACAGTGCCAGCGACCTGACCTTGGCTGCTGTCTAAGGAATTTGCTTGTTCTCTGTGACTGCAGAGGTTTCCTCCAGGAATTTCTAATTTCCTCCCAGGTATGGGTTGGTAGGCTAATTGGCAACTTTAAATTGCCATTCCATGTGTGAGTGGTAGAATCTGGGGCAAATTGATCGGAATGTAGGGAGGAGAAAAATAAATGTTTCGACTCGGATTGGTGTAAATGGGTGTTTGATAGTTGGTAGGCTGAAAGGTCTGCTTCCTTGCTGCACGACTCTGTGACTTGGGTGACTGAAACTGGTCTTCCATTTAAATGTAAATAGATCTGAGATTTAATTGTGATTTCTTTATTTCTTTGTGGATTCTACTGCATTTGAGATGGAAAGTGTCATAAACAGTAAGGGCTGATTAACAATTTTTTATTTGGGTACGGCTTTAAAGTTGAAACGGGCAAAGTATTTGAAAATCTTGTGCACAAAGGAAAACTGATTTTTGGTTTAGTTACTTCACGTGGATCATTCACACCTAAATCTCATTGTATCGGATAGTCTTTCCCAATCATTCAAATTCGTCAGCTGGAAACCAGTTTGAGATTCTCACGACACACATTCACACGGCACTCGTATAAATGTTTTAACTGGATGTGTTGGGATGAATGGCAGATACAATTTACGGTTAATTGCTAAGTCATGACAATGGAAAGTGGGATACATAATTTCAATGTAAGCAATTTTATTTTGCAAAATCCCACATCGAAAATAGATTCAAGTGTATTAGAATTCGTCACTGAGTGCTCCATTTGTCATACTGTAAAGGCTTCCTATGGAGATGCTGTGGATTCTACTGCATTGGAGATGGAAAGTCTCTTAAACAAGAATGGCTGACGAAGGTTATTGATTCTAGCCTGGCTTTTGAGTTCAAAAAGGCAAAGTGGTTAGAAAATGTTGTGCACAAAGGAGCACAGTGGGGACACTAGGAATGAAATGGCAAAGAAAGATTTACGCCATCATGTGTTTTGCAGCTTTTCACTCTTACAAGGTCTTTGTGATAAAACACAGGATGTTATTCCAATTCTATTTTTGTCTTTGGTTTAACAATATGCATTGTGATGTCAACTTTGGAGAGAGGCTAAAATATTAACACTGAGTATAGATGCTTGAAGTTGCACATGTACAAACAGAATATACTTCAGGGAATATTGGTTTATAGAAATCTGCTTGTTTTGTGGCAGACGTAACCCTGTGGAAAATGGAAATTTGAAACTTTCTGGCCTGGTATTATCAGGTATATTTTTTAATAAACAATTGGTTGCTGATGCGTATCTTAGTTAATCGTCATTTTGATGTGATTTGGTGTTTGCACAATGTTTATGGTCTGATTTCCCTTTTGATTTAGGGGACAAAGATGGCAGTAAGGTGACAACAGTGGTGGCAACACCTGGACAAGGCCCGGACAGGCCGCAGGAAGTCAGCTACACTGACACCAAGGTGATTGGTAATGGTTCCTTTGGCGTGGTTTATCAGGCGAAACTATGTGACACAGGAGAGCTGGTGGCCATCAAAAAGGTTTTGCAAGACAAGAGATTTAAGGTAAAGAATCCGACTCATCTTAACTGTAAATCTCAAAGCAATTTACACCATTGAACAGTGAAATGCAAGTGGAAATGTCAATGTGTGTGCACGTTTTTAAAATATTATGCTTGCATAACTTGCTATACTGTTTGTATTTACACGTACACAGGAATCCTGGAATGTGCCAGTAGTTACACAGCCCAGAACTGCCAACTTTTCTCTAAGAGCTGAACCTTACATTGTCTTTCATAGCGGCTGATATTAAGGGTCATATTTTTATTATCAACAGGAAGTAAAAGTTGTAACGTGTGCTCTTCTCAATATTTTTAAAAATTGAAATATTTGCACACTAGAAGCATCTTCAAATATGTATGTACAAGTTCATGCTTTTCTGGTGAAATTTTAAAAATTGCTTCATATACATTTTTCCAGGTATAAATACTTGACTGTATTTAATCTGTCCTAGCTGGTTTAGGTTTGCATGTATGAAGGTTTTAGAGATGTGTTTGATGAACTGTCTTTAAATATTGGTTCAGTAAGAGGCCAGGAGTCTAGATGTAAGCTAATTGCAGATGCATAAGATGTAAGCTAATTGCAGATGCATACAATTTACTTGCATCATAGGTAATAAATGCTATTTTCACTTCCACATTAAATGTGTTGACAAATGTTGATATGATAGTGAAATTTGAGACATGGTTAAGAATAAACTAAGCTACTCAAACTCGAGTGCTGCTGATAATGTGGTATATCTTTGGTTGTGCAATAAAGAGCTAAATAATATCTTGTCATATTTATTATTAACCATTCAGCCAAATATTGCTACCCCCTCCTCCATATTTCGCTGTTTTTCTGCAACTTATTCTCTCTTATACATGCCCATCAACGTTTTTTAAATTCTGTTTGTTGCTGTCTTGCATTGAGGGGTAGTTTTAAAGTAATCGATTAACTTCCCGGCGTGTCTTTTGAGCACCTGGAGGAAACCATATGGCCGCACTGAGAACAGTTCAACTTGGTCAGCATTAGAGGTCAATTTTTAACCTAGAGCAATGGAACAGCAGCACCTATTTCTGCTACACCATGTTGTGTCCTTGTGCTTTGTGCATTTGAGTCTGTTGACAAATAGACAACATTGACCAGTTAAGAACACAAACACCATGACCTTAAACAGAAAAAAACTGGTTATGTTGCAACAACTGACACTATGCCTAAATTCAAAGCCTATGCAGCAAATACTATGGTGGAATGAACACTTTGGTGAATCTGTGGTGTAAGCTCCATGCCTGATATTTATTTATTTTTTGAGATGTTTCTCGAGCAGAATCGGTAAATTCTTGTGGTTTGACCATTTTCGCAAGGATCGGAGTGCAATGTCCCTTTACAATTATTGTATTTTGTTAACTTTTGTACACAACTTCATTCCCGTACAGCTTATAGCTACGCACCTTTAGAGATTGTACATTGATATTTGTTTCCTCATTTCAAAATGAAGTACGTCACACCATTTTGAACATATGTCACATTTAATCAATGTTCTTTTGTGCCTTGCTCCTTCCATTTGCAGTCACTAGCAAACTAAGATATAAAGTTCCAGCTTTCTCCAAGCCATTATCTGGTTAAGTGCTGATACCACTATCCTGTTCTTCTGAGGAATACTATTGGTAGCGCTGTCAATTAGGCAATGTACTCTTTAACCTCTGACTCCTACCTAGCCCAAATGCTTGATCCGTATGCAAGACATCTCCTAATCTCTTGGTTAGAAACTTATGAAATCCCTTCATAAATTCTAGGAAAAGAATAAGACCATTCAGCTTATCGTCTTCTCTGCCATTTAATCATAGCAGATCTATCTTTCCCTCTTAACCCCATTCTCCTGTCTTTGCTCCATAACCCCTGACGCCCTTACTAATCAAAAATATGTCAATCTTCGCCTTTAAAATATACATTGACATGGCCTCCACAGACTTCTGTGGCAATGATTTCCACAGATTCACCAACCTCAGACTAAAGAAATTCTTTCTCTTCTTCTTTCTAAGGGTACATCCTTTTTTTCTGAGGCCTATGGCCCTGGTCCTAGACTCTCCCACTCGTGGAAACATCCTCCCCACATTCACTCTATCTATTCACTTTTCTATGTATCTATGTGTCCAGGCCTTTCACTATTCGGTAAGTTTCAATGAGGTCCCCCCTCGTCCTTCTAAACCCCAGCGAGTACAGGCCCAGTGCCTGCAAACGCTCATCATATGTTAACCCAATCATTCCTGGGATCATTCAATTAAACCTCCTCTGGACACTCTCCAATGCCAGCACATCCTTTCTCCAATATGGGACCCAAAACTGCTCACAATACTCCAAATGTGGCTTGACAAGTGCCTGAGCATTACATTACTCTTTTTGTTTTGTAGCCCTCAAAATAAATGCTAGCATTGCATTCGCCTTCCTTACAACCCATTCAAATTGCAAATTAGCTTTTTGTGAATCCTGCACCAGCACTCTCAAATCCCTTTGCACCTCTGATTTCTGAATTCTCGCCCCATTTAGAAAATAGTCTATGCCTTTATTTCTACCACCAAAATGCATGACCCCACACTTTGCCATGCTGCATTCCATCTGCCACTTCTTAGCCCTCTCTCCCAATCTGTCCAAGTCCTTCTGCAGAGTCTCTGCTTTCTCTACAATAACTGCCCCTCCACCTATCATATCATCTGCAAACTTGTCCACAAAGCCTACAATTCCTTCATCCAAATAATTTATGTACTTCGTGAAGAGTAGCGGCCCCAGCACCGAACCCTGCGGAACACTGCTAGTCACTGGCAGCCAACCAGAAAAAGCCCCCTTTATTGCCACACTCTGCCTTCCGCCATCCAGCCAACCTGTTATCCATGCTAGTATCTTCCCTCTGATTACATGGTCTCTCATCTTCTTTAGCAGCCTCGCGTATGGCACTTTATCAAAGGCCTTCTGAAAACCCAGGTAAAGCACATCCACTAATTCTCCTTTATCTATCCTGCTATTTACTTCCTCAAATAATTCCAGCAGGTTTGTCAGGCAAGATTTCCCTTTCACAAAACCATCTTAACTTCAGCCAATTTTATTGTGTGCTTCTAAGTACTCAAAAACCTCGTCTTTTATAATGGACTCTAAAATCTTACCAACCACTGAAGTCAGCCTAATCGTCCTATAGTCTCCACTCCTCTGCCTAGCTCCCTTGTACAGCGGAGTAATATTTGCGATTTTCCAATCATCTGGAGCCACTCCTGACTCCAATAATTCTTGAAAGATCACAACTAATGCCTCCACAATCTCTAAAGCCGTCTCTTTCAGAACACTAGGGTGCAGTCCATTTGGTCCAGGTAACTTAGTCACCTTCAGAACTTTCAGCTTCTCAAGCACCTTCTCTTTAGTGATGGCCACTGCGCTAACTTCCACCCCTTGACTCTCCCGAATTTCTAGCACATTACTAGTGTCTTCTACTGTGAAGACTGAAGCAAAAAACATATTCCATTCCTTTGCCATATCTTTATTCCCCATTATCACTTCATCAGCATCATTTTCCAGCGGTCCAACATCCACTCTTGCCTCTTTTTCTTACCACCTTGATATCCATGTAGACTTCCTCCATAAGCAATTCCTTATTTGCTCCGTCAGTGAGCTCTGTCAGAAACAAATAAATTCTGTCAAACGGTTCTTGCCCTTTGTATATTCTATGACCTATCATCTTACATTTGTCCCGTTTTCAGTACAAGGGTAGAATTTTCTGAGTTCCCAGTCCATCATAACAGATTCTAGCCATTCTATTGCAATTGGCATTCTGACACATCTGCCTGGATTATCTCTGCCACTGTTAATTATTGACATTTTCAAGTTGCAAGGCATCGAGAGGTTCAAGTTTTATATTCTATCTTCTGAGGGACAGAGTTTTTACTTGGTGCTGGAGTAAATCAGAACAATTAAGTCAGACAAATACTGGAATCTCAAACAAAAATACAAGCTGCTGTGGAGGAACTCAGCGGGTCAGGCAGCATCCGTCTGAAGCAAAGACATAGTCAACATTGTGTATGAAAACCTACGGGTGAAAGGGGAGATAGCCAGTATTGAGGTGAGAGGGAGGGGTGAGACGAGAGATAACAAGCCTTGGGGTAATCCAGATGAGGAGTGGTCGATGGGCTGATGGAGCCTGATGGGTGAAGAGAGAGCAGACCTAGCAACAGATTATGGGGTGATAAGTAGAGACAACAAAGCTGCAAAATATGGAATCTGATGAGAAAGGAAGCTGAGGAACCTGATAAGAGAGGAATGGTGGGTAGATGGGAACAGTAAGGGGAGGAGGGTGGGTGTTCAACAGATGGAACCAGGTGGGGGAGGGAAGAGAAACTGGGTAATGTGACTGGAGAGTGGGGGGGGGGGGTGTTTAAAAAGATGTGGAAATATTTGGGTGGATCAGAAGAGAGAAAGGAAGAGAGAGCAAATTGGAAAATTCAATGTTCAAGCCATTGGGCTGCACACCACCCAGGTGGAATGCAAGGTGCTGTTCCTCCAGTGTGCATTTAGCCACACCCTGCCGGCAGAGCAATCAGAGGATATACTGGTTGCTGTGGGATTGACTGTGGGGCTGGGGGTGTGAGTGTTAAAATTGCTTGCAACCAGGTGCTGAAGATGGGTATTGCAGACTGCCCAGGTGTTCGATAGTGGTCTGTACGTGGCCCTGCAGATCTGGAGGAGGCCACATCAAGAGCACCAAAATGCAGTAGAAGCGGTTGGAGGAGGTACATGTGAACCACCACCTCGCCTGGAAATGCTGTTCAGGTGACCGGATGGTGATGAGGGAGGAGGTGTAGAGATGGGTGTTGCACCTCCTTCAGTTGCAAGCTTTTATCTTGGTAATGAGCTTTCTGGCATTCTCTGATCTGCACATCGCTCTTCATATTAATGCCCACAGTGTCCAGGATTTCGTCATCATGTTTCAAAGTAAACCGATTTTGTCTTTTCAAATCTTATTTTCCATACCGAGGCATGGATGAGTCACAACTCCTTGCAACAGATCATTGGTTATAACGAAACAGAAAATGGTGGGAATATTCTGCATGAAAGCAGCATCTGTGAAAAGCGATAACATTTCAGGTCAATGATATTTCATCAGAACTGGTGATGATTAAACATCAACCAGAGATAATTACACAGAACAAATAACAAACTGTTGGAGGAACTTAACAGTTCAGGTAGCATCTGTGGAGGCAAGGAAATAGCCACAAATGCTACCTGACCTGCTGAGTTCTTCCATCATATTGGGTTTTTTTTTGGATCCAGATGCTAGCTTCTGCAGTCTCTTGTCTCCATATTAATGCAAAACATTTTTGAATAATATAACTGAGTCATAACTAAGCAACCAATATATCCAACACAACTGTGGGAGGTCAAAGATGGTAGTAAACTCTACCTTGAGCACATCTTTTGCATTTGCCCTAAGTAGGTCCAGTGGTGTGTTTGCTTGCTTGGCATAGGATGCTTAACTGTGCATTTAAAAGGTAGACCTCATGCTGAACAGCAGCAGCCAACTCAACCCAGGCCATGTTGAACCAAGCAACATCAATAGTTGGTAGACACAAAATGCTGGAGCAACTCAGCGGGTCAGACAGCATCTCTGGAGAGAAGGAATGGGTCACATTTCGGGTCAAGACCCTTCTTCAACGAGTTCAGCAACATCAATAGTTGGTTATCAATGGTGGAATAGTGTTACCAGACAACCGAAGATGCACTAACACTTTGCTCCCTCTTCATGGTCGCACCGCGGCAGTTAAACTCCTGAAGTAACACGGAAACCTCTGGCAGAATGTAGTACATCAACATAATACATGTGACCATGGTAGATAAGGAACTTGACGGTGGGGTCAACATGGGCGTCAAGATGACTGTGCAGCCGCCTTCAAGGTTGAGAAGGAAAGGTCCTAAACAGCTGCACAGAGCTTAAGACTTGTCATGTGTCAGAAGGAACTGCAGATGCTGGTTTAAACCGAAGATAGACACAAAATGCTGGAGTAACTCAGCGGGGCAGGCAGCACCCCCAGAGAGAAGGAATGGGAAACGTTTCCAGTCACGACCCTTCTTCAGACTGATGTCAGGGGAGAGGGAGATACAGTGATAAGGAAGCGTTAGGTGTGAAAATAGAACAAAGGGAATGGAGATCAAGGAAAATGTAGAATAGATCATTGTTAGCTGGGAGATAACAACAAAGCAAACAGAGATAAAATGTAGTCGGAGACAGTAAGACCAACCTTGATCTCCTTCACTAAAGCACTACTACTCCTAACCAAAACCACCAAGTTCAAATTTTGACATTGAGTGGGGGCACACAGTCTCTGTATGATATCTGTTTGGGTTTAAATGCAGACTGTCAGTGACCAAAGATTGAGGATCAGCAAGAAAGGAATATGGTTTAATTTCAGATAGTTTGTGTGTTAGTGCCACAGTGCATACATAATAACAAGTGACTGCTGGTTAAAGTACAGATGAACAACTGCTGTTTCTTTTACAGAATCGTGAACTGCAGATAATGCGAAAACTGGATCATTGTAATATCGTCCGATTACGATACTTCTTTTACTCGAGTGGAGAAAAGGTACACTTTTATATTTGCCATTCCCAAATGTCAGATGATATTTTTACACTTATTAGTGGAATTGCAAATTAAATACTTGAATCAAGATTAGCTTTTCCGTTTCGCAACAAAAGTTCTATTACACAAATTCCTAACCTAAATGTTTTGGTTGTCTTGCTATTAACCATGTATTAATGTTACATTGTATAAATCGGTTGATTATGAATGTAAGGGCAATTTAGATACAAAGAGGATCAGCCACATTTTTTTGACACAGGATTTTACTATACATTTGATGCATTTTACTGTACGGCACGACTTTCTTGGCTTGTTTCATTTGTTGTCCTTGCAGGCTAATGTTCATAACCATACGGAATTATGGTTCCACTGCCAGATATTAGGTTTAGTTTTGAAGAGCATTGGAAAGTGATGCCTTACCCATTTTGTGTCAATTAATCTTAATTCCACAGCCCCATTTCTAGTTCATTCATGCAACCTCATTGGCTCACATCAGTGACTTTGTTTTAGTGGAATCAGTTGAATGACAGAACTTAGCAACTTTTATTAAATTGAAATTGTCTACGTTATTTATCTAAATTGTTAGTCCACGTGCGTTTCTCAGTAGAAATTTGCGGTTTAAACATTTGCTTATATAAAAAAATGGGTCACATCCACTTGCACTACACAACTTAATAGTTACACCAATCAAGAAATTCACTTTATGCCTTGCACTTGCACCAACAAATGTAGAAATTAATTTATGTACACTTGCAAATACTGTGCCAATATTATTAAGAACAATAAAGTGTTGATGGTGTAGTGGCAACTTCAGTCCTTGCAATAAAGTCCTTCCGCTTGCCACCACTTCACAGAGGGTGGAGTAATCGATCCTGACGCAAACCAACAACAGAGAGATCTTAAAGATGTTTCAGTTTAATTAGTCGTTTATTGAAGTAGTAATACAAACAGATCTGTATCTCTCCAAGCTTTTCTCTCATTATAGGTCTGCTAAGAACTATATCTCGCCAAGCTCCTCCGTGTCTGACCCCTCCCGTCTTTGCATTCCCAGATATACCTCGTTTTGGCTCCTCCCAGTCCACTATGCCCATATATGTATTCATCTCACGACAACCCCCAAGTGTCCAAAAATAATACTGCAAGATGCAAAATAATATAATATGCTAAACAGCTAGTACAAACACACATGGCTCCTACATGTCGATTATATAATTTAATAAGCAAGAGAGCGGTTAGCCATTTGAGTTCCCAGTTGGCTACCTATCAAAATCCAAGTTCCACCTTGTTCAGTGGTTCTAGCTGTAGTTAATAAATTATTTTTGTCCCTATTATGTTCATAGTTTTATAACGGGCATAGTGCACTTTTGACTGCTGTGCTTTTTAAAACTTTAGTTATTTCAGCAGTGGAATGAATGGTGGTCCGAGCACATAACTTTCATTTAAGTCAGCCTTATTTAAACCTGCGAAACAGCCGTGTGACTATGCCTGGGTTTCCTCCTTGTCCAAGGGGAGACCGATACCGCTGAGTACTTTTCGTTTACACTTGCATTTACAGTGTAGCACAATAATTTAATACAATAAATTTAATGTCACATAAAATAGTGACAATTTCTGTCCAGAATATTGCTTTAAAGTAACAGCCATTTAAACATGAGCCTTGCATAATCCCTTACTGTAAAAATACAATTTATTTGTTCCCTCTTGTATGTTCAGTTCATTTGGTCCTTGGCTACTCAACGTTTCTCGTGATGGTGGCCTTTCGCAGGCCCCAGAGATCATAAGTTTCTGATAATTAAGTTTGAGATCTCTCTGAATATCCAAGCAATTTTAACAATGTTTGGGTTTGTGTGAATCTCTGCCATCAGACTCAGATCAAATTAGTTTATTGAGATATACACCATGGTGCAATGAAATTCCTTGGTCACATAAAGCCCACAGAGTAAACACTAATGATAAATACAATAAATATAATTGTGCAAAATAGCAGTATGGTGCAAGATTGCAGTACAATCTGAAGTAATACAAAAAACAAGCTAGAGTGCAATAATGGAATGAGGTAAAGTTAAGAGTAAAAGTACATGGCAGTTTACCCGGGAAGGGGGTGTGAAATAAGTGGTTCAGGAGTCGGATAGCAGTGGAGAGGAAGCAATCTTAAGTCTAGACATCACAGCTTTCAACCTCTTGTATATTCTGAAATTAGAGAGAAAAATAAACACCCAGTGTGGCAGGCATCCTTGACGATTGCTATTCATGTACCTACTACGTTTTCATCTCAAAGAAAGCTAATTGTTGTTTTGAGCAAACATTAACTCAAACCAATTCACATAAATGAAACAAAAATTGGGCAAAAATATTTTTATGTTGGGAGCTTTTCTTCTCTCGTAAATAGATCAACTGCATGTCTTCATGGTTGATATTAGGAATTCTAATTGTGGAGTCAAAAGTACCCACTGGTTCTAAGTTTTAAACTGCTGGAACTATAGGCAACATAACGGCCCAAGTGATTGCAGGGAAATTGCACCATTGGGCGGGAGGGTGGCAAATGTAAGACTCGGTTTTAAAAGTAGCTGGTTCAAGTGAAGAAACTATCGGAGCTATCACATTGGAGTTAAGTTGTTAAGAATTTCAACAACGTGGATTTTTAAAACTCACTTGCTCTCAAGAAACTTTTTATGCCTTTTCTCAAGAAATACGGGTTAAGATAACGAAAATACTGCAGATTAATTTTAAATTTAAATTTTCATGAGTACTGGACAAAAGAAATCTAGTATATTTTTAGACGTTCAGATGATGTGGATGTACTAGCAAGGCTAGCTATACAGGCCATTGCGATTGTTCCCTGAACTTGGTGATTTTTAGGTAAGGTCGCTGGGCTAGACCAGATCACAATGGCATCAGGGAAACGGATGAGAGAAGGGTAGGTAATCCTGGTCAAGAGTGAAGGGAGTTTAACAAGTTCGACCAGAAGTGTCCCACTGAAGCGGCTATCACTGATTAGGTTTCCATTCCAGATTTTATTTTATTACATTTGCTGTTTAAATTCCCTTGCTGCCTTGGTGGTATGCACATTTTTGTTTTCAGATTAAGTTTTTGGGGTTCTGGCTCATAATCTCATTTTGTGCACTTTCCGATCATAGCCATAGGAAAGCTAGATACAAAATGCTGGAGTAACTCAGCAGGACAGGCAGCATCCTTGGAGAGAAGGAATAGGAAATATGGCCTATGAGTAGATGAGGTAAAAGGCAAAGAAAACAAAATTGGTTGTTTTGGCCAAAAATGGTAGAGTATTTTCAAATCTGTGTTGAAGCTACCATAATTAATAAATACATTGTCTGTACTTGAGAAATCGTGAGAATCCAAGGAGAGATAGCTCAATTGATAAAAAATTGGCTTCATGGAAGGTGGAAGATAGCTGCTAGGACTGGAGGCTTGTGACTAGTGGTGTGCCTCAGGATTTGGTGCTGGGCCCACTACTGTTTGTCATCTATATCAATAATTTGGATGAGAACATAACACGGCAAGATTAGCAAGTTTGCAGATGATACAAAAGTGGGTGGTTTTGCAGACAGTGAAGTTGGTTGTGAAAAATTACAGCAGGATCTTGATTGATTGGCCAGGTGGGCTGAGGAATGGTTGATGCAATTTAATACAGAGAAATGCAAGAGGTGTTGCATTTTGGGAAGTCTAACATGGGCAGGACCTACACAGTGAATGGTAGGGCTCGGGGAGTGTTGTGGAGCAGAGGGATCTAGGAGTGCAGGTCCATGGTTCTTTGAAGGAGGAGTCGCAGGTACATTGGCCTTTATCAGTCAGAGTATTGAGTATAGATGTTGGGAGATCATGTTGCAGTTGTATAAGACGTTGGTGAGGCTGCATTTAGAGTATTGTGTTTAGTTCCGGGCACCATGCTATAGGAAAGATGTTGTCAAGCTGGAAAGGGTACAGAGAAGATTACGAGGATGTTGCCAGGACTAGAGGGTCTGAGCTATAGGGAGATATTGAGTAGGCTGGGACTCTGTTCCATGGAGCGCAGGAGGATGAGGGGTGATCTTATTGTGTATAAAATCATGAGAGGAATAGATCTGGTAGATGCACAGAATCTCATGCCCAAGTAGGTGAATCGAGAACCAAAGGACATAGGTTTACGGTGAGGGGGAAAAGATTTAACAGGAATTTGAGGGGTAACTTTTTCACACAAATTATGTTGGGTGTCTGGAACAAGCTGCTAGAGGAGGTAGTTGAGGCAGGAACTATCCCAACATTTAAGAAACAGTTAGACAGGTACGTGGACAGGACAGGTTTGGAGGGATATGGACCAAACATGGGCGGGTGGGACTAGTGTAGCTGGGACTTTGGCCGGTGTGGGCAAGTTGTGCCGAAGGGCCTATTTGCACATTGTATCACTCTATGATAACAAGCATGCAGACATACACATGCGCACAGTGTTTCTACAGTCAGGTTTGTGCTGGATGAACTATCCAGGATGGAAGTAAGGGATGGGAGCTTTAAGTAGGTCTGCAAGACTGCATTTGGAGTAATCAGAGCACATTTGGGCCCCATATCTGAGGAAGGATGTACTAGCTCTGGAGAGGGTCCAGAAGAGGTTTACAAGAATGATTGTAGGAATGAGTGGGTTATATGATGAGCATTTGACAGCACTGGGCCTGTACTCGCTGGAGTTTAGAAGGTTGAGGGGGGACCTTATTGAAACTTACAGAATAATGAAAGGCATAGATAGTGTAAGAAAATAACTGCAGATGCTGGTACAAATCGAAGGTATTTATTCACAAAATGCTGGAGTAACTCAGCAGGTCAGGCAGCATCTCAGGAGAGAAGGAATGGGTGACGTTTCGGGTCGAGACCCTTCTTCAGACTCCCTCTCCCCCTCTCCCCTCCCCTCTCCTCCCTCTCCCCCTCTCCCTCTCACTCTCCCCCTCCCCTCCCCCTCCCCTCTCCCCCTCCCCTCTCCCTCTCCCCCTCCCCTTCCTCTCTCCCTCTCCCCCTCTTCCTCACCCTCCACCCTCAACCCATACCTCCACCCTCAACCCTTACCCTCACCCCCTTAACCCTTACCCTCCCCCCTTACCATTATCCTTACCCTCCCACCCTTTCCCTCCCCCCTTACCCTCCCCCTCCTTACCCATCCGATTACCCTTCCCCTCCCCCCCCACTCTGTCCCCAGAAAATCCCCCTTATCCTCCTCCTTCCCTAGGTGATAGATTTAAACTTTAAAATGTGAATAACTTGAAAAATGTAACAATTTCAATGAAACATTTTCCATTAGCACCAAAGGGACAACGGTGAGTAAGGTGAGCCTAAAGTTGTTGCGCTATCGTGTACCGTTTTGGCTGTAGTTCAGGAACAAACAAACAAGAGTTTTAGTATGTAGGTTAGACAGATTTCATGGTGTCATACCAATAAAGGAAACCAAGGGTGGCTTTAACATGCACACAGCTCAACACTTGTTTCAGAGTTTGGATATTATTCCCTTTAGAATGTGATTAAAACATAAATATTTTAATTATTAAGGTAATGCCCATGTGTTCCTATCACCCATTGCCCCTTAGCTGTATATAATGGCCATAATTGTTGTAATGGATGGTTTGGTATGCTTTATGCAGAAGGTTCTAACTCATTCCCAGGAAGATTTTGTAGCTGAAACTTTTTGTCCTCTATGCAGATGCTGCCCAAGCTACAAAGTGTTTCCTATTGTTATGAAAACAGAAATTGGTGGAGATAGCTAGCAATCCAGCCAATGCTCACTTGAAGAAGATGCTGCCTGATCTGCTGGAGTTCTCCAGCATTTTGCTGATTTTTATTTTAGATTTCCGGAATCTGTTTATCACATTTAATAGCTTCAATTGTTTGTTCTAGAATTCCACATCGAGGGTGATTTTTTTTAAATGCGTGTGATTTAGTTTGTCCAACTTCACTGCTCACTCTATTCCAATGTATTTAATAACTAAGAGATGGATGCATTTCAGCAAGCTCTATTGAGATGTTATGGAATGATTCTTTAATCAGACCAGAAGACATGAGAGAAGAATTAGGCCCATCTAGTCTGCTCCGCCATTCGATTATGGCTGATCTATTTTTCCCTCTCATCCCCATTCTTCTGCCTCCTCCTCATAACATTTGGCACCCTAATCAAAAACCTATCAATCTCCACTTAAAAAAAAAAAACAATAACGGCCTCCACTGTCAGCTGTGGTAATGAATTCCACTGATTACACCATCCTCTGGCTAAAGAAATTCCTCCTCATCTTCATTCTAATGGTGTGTCCTTTTATTCTGAGGCTGTGCCCTCTAGTCCTAGATTCCCCCACTACTGGAAACATCCTCTCCACATCCACTCTATCTAGGCCTTGCATTATTCAGTAAGTTTCAATGAGATTCCCCCCTCATCCTTCTAAATGTCCAGTGAATACAGGCCCAGAGTCTTCAAATGCTCATCATACGTTAACCCGATAATTCCTGGGATAATTCTCGTAAACCTTCTTTGGACCCACTCCAATGCCAGCACATTCTTCCTCAGATGTGGGGCCAAACTGTTCATAATATTCCAAATGTGCCTGACCAGTGCCTTATAAAGCATCACTATTACATCCTTGCTTTTACATTCTAGTCATCTCAAAATGAATGCTAACTTTGCAGGCCAAAGGTGCACATCAAAATAGTGTCTTTATTTCTAAAATAAACGGCATCAGAAATGTTAATTGCTTTCTCATCTGTATTTTAAAACTATTTTAATATTTAATTCTTCAAGGCGGAAGGGCATGTTAAGAAAGGATCACAATGGTATGGAGCCTTGTTATAGTCAAGGCTGGATAAAGATGGCACATTGTCTTCCTTGAAGCAAAGATATCGGTAAAACCAGTTATTTTTCGAGCAATTTGCTAGTGGTAAGCTTCTGCTACTGGCTCACCAGCTGATGTTTCTTACACTCATAAACTCAGCAGGTCCCAGATCCCAAGCTTCCTTTTAATCTGCCAGATTTTATTTCACGTGCTCTCTTTAAACATGCCGGACCTGCCAGAAAAGTTTATACACTAATTTGTTTTGGTTGTTAAACAGTATGGGATATTAATTATGAGTAACAGACAATATAACAACCAACAAAGTCCTGAGGTCAGAGTTTTACTGTACTCTTTTTTCTTTACTCCAGGTGATTTATTATTTATTTAAATTTTCAAGCTGCAAGGCCGGATTCTAATTTGTGACTCTGGAGTAATGGTCCAGTGTTCTAACCATTGTGCTGCCGTACTGTTCTGGTTATATGTAATGGGAAGATAAGTAGGTGAGGCGTTGAATGGAGAGTCAAGGTTTTGCTGAAGGAAACCCATAAGGATGCTCTTTGGGCAGAATGTTTCCAAAATGCCAACAAGAAAAGGGAACTATAACAAAACACAGTGAAGCAGCTTTTAGTCACTGCTTCGTGCATCTGGAATAAACTCCCCGAAGAACTCAAACAGGCCCAAACTCTAAATATATTCAAAACTAGGCATAAAACCATGTTCTGCAGTGTATATGACTAGCACTTTGATTCTTGCTACTCTATATATCTTACTTTTGGTCTATTCGTATTACTTTTTATATTTTATTACTTTTTATCTAATTTTATTACTCTATCATTCGCTCGTGTGTCAGACGACGTTAGCTCGCTGTTGGCTTCTGTCGTCGTCCAACATGTTGACAGAATTGGTTGCCCGACGCGTCACAGAGTGCATCGTGTTGTCTTTTCCGGGGGATCGCCATGAGGAGGCTTCTGTCATGATTCCCCTTTACTCTATTAATCTGACTTATAACTATTAATTATTTAGAAACATAGAAACATAGAAAATAGGTGCAGGAGTAGGCCATTCGCCCCTTCGAGCCTGCACCGCCATTTAATATGATCATGGCTGATCATCCAGCTCAGTATCCCGTCTCTGCCTTCTCTCCATACCCCCGGATCCCTTTAGCCACAAGGGCCACATCTAACTCCCTCTTAAATATAGCCAATGAACTGGCCTCAACTACCTTCTGTGGCAGAGAATTCCACAGACTCACCACTCTCTGTGTGAAGAAATGTTTTCTCATCTCGGTCCTAAAAGACTACCCCCTTATCCTTAAGCTGTGACCCCTGGTTCTGGACTTCCCCAACATCGGGAACAATCTTCCCGCATCTAGCCTCTCCAACCCTTTAAGAATTTTATATGTTTCAATAAGATCCCCCCTCAGTCTTCTAAATTCCAGCGAGTATAAGCCTAGTCTATCCAGTCTTTCTTCATATGAAAGTCCTGCCATCCCAGGGATCAATCTGGTGAACCTTCTCTGTACTCCCTCTAAGGCTAGAAGGCTAAGGCTAGAATCTTATTACTCTTATTATTTGTATTTTCCTACCTTTTATCCTTGTTCTGCATTTTTATGTTCTGTGTAAAGCATTTTGAATTGCCATTGCTGTATGAAATGGGCTATATGCGGCACCTGCGGCATGGTGGCGCAGCGGTAGAGTTGCTGCCTTACAGCGAATGCAGCGCCGGAGACTCGGGTTCGATCCTGACTACAGGTGCTGACTGTACGGAGTTTGTACGTTCTCCCCGTGACCTGCGTGGGTTTTCTCCGAGATCTTCGGTTTCCTCCCACACTCCAAAGACGTACAGGTTTGTAGGTTAATTGGCTGGGCAAATGTTTTTTTTAATTGTCCCTAGTGGGTGTAGGATAGTGTTAATGTGCGGGGATCGCTGGGCGGCGGAGACCCAGTGGGCCGAAGGGCCTGTTTCTGCACTGTATCTCTAAATCTAAAAAAAAAGAATCTAAACTTGCCTTGCCTTGCCTTGAATGCTCTATGTCAATAGATAATAAGTCCAGGTGCCAAATAGACTTGTTGATGGTTGAGATTTTGGGGAATTGTTGAAAAAGAAGATACCAGGTATTTTCCTTGGACTCTGGTTATTCTGGTGCAATGTTGCTTCAGACTGAAGAAAACTAAACCTGATGATGCTTGAAATAACAGTGGAAAATGATGGAAGTATTACTCAGTTTTGGTACAGAATGGAAAGTATGATTATCTGAAACTTTTAATTTTATTGTGCCAAGTCTGAAAATGAGGAGCCAGTGCTTGAACTCTCCGATGTCCAAGAGTGAGTGGAATGGAAAATTAAAATGGTAGACAATTGGAAACCTAGAGTCGCCCTTCAGACTGTCAGCAAAGCGCTCGCCCAATTTACTTTGATTTCCCCAATCTATTGTGGAGGAGATGCAACTTGTAAAAGGTACAACCAAATTACTGCACCTTCTTCAGAGGATGTTTCATTCCCTGTGTGGTAGGAATGGAAGGGAAAAGGACACCAGGTGCTGTAATAAAGGGGGGGGTCGGAGGGGGAGGGGTGGACGTGCTGTGAAAAGGGGAGTGGGTGTGTGGAGATAGAAGAGTTTGACCATTGTTGTGAAATGAACTAATCCTTCACAATGCTGTGTGTTGGGGGGGGGGGGGGTGATGTCTGGTAATGACAAAAAGGCCTCGGGAGTAGTTGGTATTAACGGTAGCCAGAGGTCTCCTCCCTGAATCATAGCTTGGATTCTGTTCATCCAATGGACATTACCTTCAAGAAAAATGCAAAGAGTAGCACCAGCCACTATACATGACTATTTTGAACCTTGCCATCATTTTTTCGTTCCATCAGTTATATGGAACTGCTGAACAAGCCTGCTCAGGTTCAGCTGCCCACAGAAATTAGTCTTCATTTTTACACTTGCTCCATAACGCAATGCAAGCCATGACATAAACCATAGGAACAATTCTCTTCAAAGGCAAGTGTCATAAAAGGGTGAGTCATTACTCCACATCATTGATCTTTCTTGCTGCTATATTGCATCTTGCTTCCAACAAGCTGACCGCAGGAGTGGCACAAATTTTCAGAGTTAGCGAGAAGCTGCTTAATGTGTCAGCTACATTCCAGATCTAAACCTTTTCAAGTTGAACACTTTCATTTGTGTGAGCTCAGAACCTGAGCAACATGCCATTGTTGATGCTTACACTGCACCATTTAGGAGAACCAGCATTTTACTTGGCATTCACAGAGCTCCTCTACCAGCCTGTTCCTTCGCTTTACAAAGCAATTAAAGTTAATAGCAAGATGCTGAGCAATCTGGAACACTTTGCACTGGAGCCACCTCTGAATGAAGGCAGACGTTGAAAATGAAATTCACTGCCACCGTCAAAATGCCAACACGGCCTTAGTTTGCTCGAGGAAAATATATTTGGTCAAGACCTTGCACCTAGCTTAAAACTCCCTAAGCGGTGATTCTGTGACTGCCTGCAGCTGGCATCTCAAGCCACTGGCTGTCTTTGTCAAAACCTCCAAATTCACTGGTAAGGCGATTAAAAGGAAGGTAATAAGGCCCTAGATGTACTCATCAGCTACATTGGGCTGACCTGATCATTCACGTGCCAAACAGCAAACTCTCTATTCCAAACTTTGTCATCAGAACAGATTATCAGAACGATAGAGGAAAAAAATTCAATCATGTGTTCTCAAAGATGCCTTGAAGAAATACATCATCCCCTTTAACTCCTGGGAAACCCATGCCTCATGATGACTCCGTGTGGGGGGCTTTGGGATGTTGAGAGCCTTGAGGCCATGCATCCGGAGTACAACGAGGCTCTGTGCAAGAGTGAACCATCTGCAGAGGCATGTATATACCTTTTATTAAGCATGCAAGGATCTGGCAAATACAGAACTTTGTTGGAAAATGTCAGAGTGCCAATTTTGGAACAATAAATAAACTTGTTTACCCAAAGAGAGATTTCAGTTTCCTGATATGCAGAAGGATCTAGTCCACATAAGACTAATATAAAAATGCGGTAACTAATTAGGAAAGCAAAAAGAATGTTATAATTCCTTCTGATGAAAATGGAATGTAAAGAGAGGAAGATGATATGTCAGTTGTTTAGGAAATTAGCAAGACTACATTTGGAGTACTGTGTATGATATTTGTCTCCTAATTTAACGAAGAGTATTAAATTCACTGTAAGCAGTTTTAGTAAGGCTGCCTGACCTAATACCTAGAATGAACAGATTTTTGTCATTAGGGAAGGTTGAACAGGTTAAGTCTTTATCCAGTGAAGTTTAGCAGACTGAAGAAAATGTAAGGACCGGTGGGGTCAGATTAAAATCAGTCTGAAGAAGGGTTCCAACCCGATACATCACGTATCTATTTCCTCCAGAGATGCTCTTGACCCTCTGTTAGTCCAGCACCATGTCTTTTTTTGTAAACCACCATCTGCAGTTCCTTGCAGGTGGACAAACATGAAGAGTATGTTTCAACTTGTGAGAGAATCTACATCCCACAATGTCTGTGCCGAACATAATGTCAAATTAAACTAATATCCTCTGCCTGCACGTGATTCCTCCTTCCATTCCCTGCAGAGCCATGTGCCTATCTAAAAGCCTCTTAAACACCACTGTCATATTTGCATCCACCAGCACCCCTGGCAGTGCTTTCCTGGCACCTAAAACACTCGGTATGAAACCAAAACAAAATATTGCCCTGAACATCTAAAGTTTTCCCTATTCTGACCTTAAAGCTATACTCTAGCATTCAATATTTCCACTCTGGGGAGAAAAGATTTTGACTGTCTACTTTATATAGTTTTATCAGGTCTCCCCTCTGACACCCCGAAGAAATCAACCCAAGTCTGTCCAACATCTCCTTATAGCTAATACCCTCCAATCCAGACAACATGCTGCTGGACATCTGCTGCATCCTCTGCAAAGCCATCACATCTTTCCCATAATGAGGCAACCAGAACTGCACACAATACTCCAAATATAACCAAAGTTTTATTAAGGTGCAACAGAGATTGCTTTATAATATATTTTTTCAGTCCAAGGTAGTCATGAGTCTTTATAACTCTCTTCCTCAAAGAGTGCCGGATGCAGAATCTTTGAATAATTTTACAGCAGAGATAATAAATTCTTGAAAGGTGAAAGGATGCAGAGGGTGGTTGAAAAGGTGAAGCTGAGATTGCAGTTGAATTCACCATAATCTTCTTGGATGGTGAAATTAGCTTAAGGGGTTAAATAGCCTACCCCATTTTGGTCATATCTCTACATGCGCTTTTCTCTGATCCATTGAATGATGCCATTATGATGGAGGTAGGCAGTTATGTAATAAGCAGCTGAAACGAATAAGTGCGCTTCATGTGCAGGCGAGTCATCGACTCACGTCCTTTACCATGAGTCATAACTGGGTGGCAGTCTCATAATTGCAGGTAAAGAAAGCACAACCTTTCAGGTGACTTGATAAGACTAACATTCAGTTAATCTTTTTACTTGGGCAATAGAAAGACTGCCAATGTATTTTTACTTTACATTTAAGTACAGACTTGTGATTTTATAATGCTGTTCACATGCCATCCAGGTAATCCAAGAAATTTTATTGCATTTAAAGGAGTTTTTGAGTTGTAGGAAATGCACAGCAGGATCCAGCAAACGGATGTGTAATAATGATTAGATAATCAACATCACTAAAACAGATTACTAAATAAATAACAGCTAGAGCTCATGGGTTAAATTACGAGAAAAACATACAAATTTAGGATGAATTTCATTCATTACTAAAGTATAGTTAATCAGAGTGCTAAAGTCATATATATATAATGATATAATCCTGGTTGATACAGGAAAGAGTAGTAATTCTTCTGGTCGAGAAATTCTAAACAAGGAAATATGATCTCAAAGTTAGAGCAAGGCCATTCTTCCTAAATTTTGAAAATGTAGTTTCACATGCAGTGTAGGAACTCTCTTCCAAAGAGGCCCTGGGTGCTGAGTCAATTGAAAACTCCCCTTGATCCATTTGTTTATATTTCTTCACTGGTCTTTCAAAAAAAACGTCCCCTATATTTCACAGCCATTGCTGCAGGTGCTCCTTGGCTTACAGAACAGTTCCCTTCCTGGACACTGCACGTCAGAAACGCAGGCACGATCCAAGTTCCTACACCGCATAAGATGTCAGAAGAGGTAGAGTAGATAGTCTGTAGAACATTTTAAATCTCATTATGCCTTTGCTGATATTAACACCTTTATTTCAAACTTGGCCAAATCTGTCCTTTGAGAGATTTTCCTGTAGATGAGGTATTAAATGCTATTGGAGGTTTTATAAAAGACACTCTGCTGCTAGATGGGATTCGATAAATGGACATCAATATGTTAACTAGAATGTGCTCTTGAGTGTAGTTTAGAGATACAGCATGAAAACAGGCCCTTCGGCCCACAGAGACCCCGCCGACCAGTCATCACCCGTGCACTAATTCGACTAGGACAATTTACAGAAGCAAATTAACCTAAAAACCTGTGCATCTTTGGAATGTGGGAGGAAAATGTAGCACCTGGAGAAAACCCACACGGTCGCAGGGAGAAGGTGCACACTCCGAACGGACAGCAGCCGAGGTCAGGATCAGGTCTCTGGCGCCGTGAGACAGCAGCTCTACTGCTGTGGCACTATGCCGCCTTACGCCAGTTTGTTGTGGCAAAATTCCAGCTAGTGTCAAGAACAGTCACCTGCAGCAGCCGCAAAGTCCATTCCCCCAACGTCACAAATGCTGGTTCACATGTAATAAGTCAGGCATCTGAACTGGCAATTCCCAGTACACCCATCTCCCAACACACTTCCCTTAATGCTTAGTGCTTGTGTTCTGGATGTTGCTGTTGGTTCCCATTCTTGATGATGGTCCCTGGCATTTGTTTGCTTAAACATTTGTGCCTGGATCAGATTCATGTTTAAAAGTAGATTGAACTTTTTCCAGGTTTATTTACTTAATTAAACAATGATCTAGAACTCTTGTTGGGTATGGGGAAACAATTGGACACATCTTCCAGCAGGGAAGTATAGAATCTTCACCTGTTCTCCGGACCCAATTGTTCTATTCTAATTTTCCATATAGCACTTTTCTCCACTTAAGTTCTTTGCAGACCATTCTATTTTGCATTTAACTAGCGTATCACGGCCTGGCGTAGCAAGACCAATGTACCAGGAATGCAGGAGTGTGGTGGAATCAGCCCAGTCCGTCACGGGCACTGCCTTCCCCACCGTTGAAAGCATCTACATGAGGCGTTTCCTCACGAAGGTGGCATCTTTCAATCAGACCATACCACCTTCTCACTGCTACCACCAGGCAGATACAGAAGCCTGAAGTCCCACACCACCAGGAACAGCTGTACATCAGCTTCTTGAATCTTAGCAATGGAATGCTAGGACCAGCCCTTGCACTGCCATGGACTTGTTTACCAGAATGCTGCCTGAATTAGAACGCATGACCTGTAAAGAGAGATTGGGCAAACTTGGATTATTTTCTCTGGAGCGTGGAGACTGAGGGGACACCTGCTAGAAGTTTATAAAATTGACAGTCAGAACCTTTTTTTCCCCCATGCTAGAAATGTGAAAGACCAGATGGCATAGCTTTAAGGTCAGAGGGGAAAAGTTTAAAGAACAGTAAAATACGACATAGTAACAGGTTTTTATACATAGAGGCAGGTGCCTGGAGGAGGTGGAAGCAGATACGATAGCGGCGTTCAAGAGATTTTTAGATAAACACATGAATATGGATCACATGCAGGCAGAGGATTAATTTAATTTGGCCTGATATTGTGGGCTGAAGGGACTGTTCCTGTGCATACTATGTTCTGAAAATTGTTGGCTTAGTTATATTAATGATGCCAAAGTGATTGGATGCAAAGGATTCCTTTGAGCTTAGAATGCGAAGTCATACCATGGAAGTCACTCAACCTTTGAGGACAGCTTTCTTTACGTTTTGTAACAAGACTCTTTTCTTCATTGACTGCAAAGTCCAGATGCAAGTGTCATATCGCTAACCAGGACAACTTTCCAATACCAGTTATTACAATATGATTAAAAATAATTTTAACAGCACCTTCACCCTTGATTCAGAGGAATGGAAGATTCCTATTACACAATACTAGTGCCCCTAATTTTTGCCCTTACGGAATTCACAAATAACCTAGAGATTTGATATATGGAATAAAATTTACTCTTATTAAATTTATGTTGAAGGAGAAAAAGTAAATAAATATTTTTGTTTTTCTGCTTATGATGCACGTGCAAATCATATGGCTTTGCGATGTGGAAAATCGCAATAATTAACCTTCCTGTAATTTGGGGTCACTGTGCCAGGAAAGTGAAAGACACTATTGGAAAAAAATGATAGGGTGCGGTAGGCTGAGAAGTCCCATATCACTCCACAGCAGATGAATTGCTTAAACAATTGCCTAATCCAGATTTGCAAATATATTACCACCATTTTAATTGTCAAGGCCATGTTAAGTCCTCTGCATGTGTAAACTAAGGATTTATACAATAATTGGAACTGTTTTATTTTATATGCTCCATGCACTTTATGGAAAAAATGGTGTCGATTTGCAATTCTGAGTAAAGATGAGCAAATGTTATGTAAAATAGCATGTAATGAAGCTAAATGTTTCTGTGGCTGAAGGATTAGAGCAAAACTCTGCAGTCCAGCCACATATAATCATGAACTGTGGTGGCCAACTGCTCAGCTCACGAGGATTGGCTCCAAGATCATACTCCTCAGTGATGGCAGGATCCCCACCAGCACAAAAGCCAATTCAATTCATTTCAGAATGTCATAAAATAGACTCGGAGCTGGAGAAATTCAGTAGGCCAGGCAGCATCTGTAGAGGGAATGACCAAACGGTGTTTTGGGTCACAGCAATTGTTGTGGGCTCAGACAGCATTTTACTGTAAACGTGCTCCAGTGCAAACTGTGCCTCTAGCCAAGTTATTCCAATACATTGGATGGACATAAAAATCTGGAGTAACTCAGCAGGGAAGGCAGCATCTTTGGAGAAAAAGAATAAATGACGTTTTGGGTCGGAACCCATCTTCAGACTTTTCCAGTACTGCATTGGCATCTTTGCAGTAAGGTGTAAAATTGTTCACAAAAAGGAAAAATGCAATCAAGCTAATTACATGCCAATGCACTGATGTCCAATTAGTGTTCCACCAGGGCAACTCATTTCCAGAGTTCACAGCAGTTGTAGTGCAGACGTGGGCCAACAAACTGCATTCAGAGGAAATTGGATTTTTCGCGTTGAAAATCGCTCAGCTGTGTTTTATTCAGAAAAGCAGGACAAATTCAATCTGCTAATTAGTGCCCAATCAGTGTGTTCGCAATCATCAGCAAAGTGAAGTAAGTGTTCACAGCGCTATCAGGCAGCACTTACTTACTAATTACCTGCTCACCAGTGCCCAGTTTGGGTAACAGTAGGGCCACTCAGCTGCAGATTTTGCCACTGCCTTGGTCCAAACACCCACGGTAATCAATAGTCAATTTATTTGTCACATACACATAAATGTGCAGTGAAATGAAAAATTACCCGCAGTTCAACAATAAGACCAATAAGAATAATCAATAAAAATGCAATAACACACACAATCATAAACCAACAACAAACAAAAGAAACATCCATCACAGTGAATCTCCTCCAGTCCCTCCTCACTGTGATGGAAGGCCAGAATGTCTTTTTCTCTTCCCTGCCGTCTTCTCCCGCGGTCAGGCTGTTGGAGTTGGGGCGGTCGGGGCTCCCGACATTGAAGCCCCCGCCGGGCGGAGAAATTCCCGCGGCCTATTTCAGGCCGTGCCGGACGGTGAAAGGTCCGCGGCGGGCCGACCCAAGCCCCGCGATCCGGGGCGGGCAAAGACGCTACCGCTGCCGCTGCTCCCGATGTCGGCCCCACCCAGGGGCCTGCGGGCTTCCGACGTCCAGGCGGCCCGCGCCGAGGCCTCCGGAGACAAGTCGCAGCCGCCCCCGCAGCATCCGAAAGCAGCCAGCGCCGCAGGTGGTGAGTCCGGGCCGCGGGCTTTGCGAACCAGAGCCCAGGTGGTTCTAGCCGGAGCCCGCCAGCTCCAGGTGCATGGCCGGTGGTAGGCCGCAGCGGGAACGGAGACACGACACAGAAACAAAGGTCGGGTCTCCGTTCGGGAGAGACAATGTTACAGTTCCCACCCCACCCCCACATAACACACAACCGCAAACACTACATCATATTTAAACTATAATTAAGACAAAAACAACAAAAAACACAAAAGACAACGGACTGCAGGCAAGCCGAGCTGCGAGGGCATTCGATTAAATGTGACATTAAAAGGCTTCTGTAAAACAACGCTCAGTTTGCAGCAGAGGAAACTGCATGACCAGCTGGAAACTAGGTTTTTATTCTTGGTGTTCAATCATCTCAGTGCCGACATCACTGAAGGAATTTATTGGGCATTTTCCTCAGCTTTATCTATCTGCATTGATGACAGTGATGACATCAACCCTTGACAACAGCACATTGCACTGGCTACAGCGCCTGGAAGGCGTTACATAATTTCTGCTGCCTCAAACGCAAGAAGATCTATCTGCATTTGCTTCATCACTGATTTTCCTTCTATCATAGCTAAATTGGGATGTTTGCTGGTGATTACACAATGTTAAATTAGAAATCTCCTCAGAAAATGAATCAAACTGTCCTGCCTGCATACAGCAAGACCCAGACAATGTTCAGGCACCAGCTGATAACTGGCAGATTGTAATATTACGAATAAGAGACAATCTAATTATTTCAACATTCAGTTGCTCTCAAATAATCCTGAGGGAATCTCCATTAACCAGAAACTCAACTGGATTATTGTGGGTGGAGGAGACTGAGGGACTGAGAATTACGATAACAAGGAACTGCTGATGATGGTTTACACCAAAGATAGACACAAAAAGCTGGAGTAACTCGGCTGATCAGGCAGCATCCCTGGATAGGTGACGTTATGGGTCGGAACCCTTCTTCAGATCAATCCTCTCGTGCTGTATGTGCGTTGCCTTCTGACATCTCAAAAGCCTATTCACTGTCTGCTTAGCCCGTCAGGAATGTAATGAGGTACTCTCCATTTACCCAATGGAATGCAGCTCCGGTGGGTCGGTGTGTGTTATTTCAGAGCACGGGCGGGCTTTAACAGCATAGATGGACAATAAATTCTCTAATTTTAGGTAAACTACGCCCTCCTCCTCCCTTTTTATTCCCATTCCCTTCCCTGTGTCCCACCTAGAGGTAAATCCATTTCTCCCTTTCCCCTTCCCTCCTTCCCCTTCCCTCCTTCCCCTTCCACATATTCTTTCCTTTGGCATCACATTTCACACCTCGTCCATCCTTGTTTTTTATCTCGTGCTTTTTGTCTTATCTCTGGTCTTTGTCCACCCATCTGCCAGGCTCTGTCCCACCAGCTCTCTCCACCAGCTTTCTGCCCCTCCCACTACAATCAGCCTAAAGAAGGGTCCCTAAGATGCCACTTTTCCATGTTCTGCAGAGATGCTGCCTGGCCCACTGAGTTAAACCAGCACTTTGTATCTTTTTTGGTAAACCTGCAGTTCCTTATGAGGAACTTGATTGGGCCCCTCCACACTAAATATTCCTTCCATCGCTGAGGGCATCTCCCAAACTGAAACGTGTCGCCCGAAAGAACAAGCTGGTACATAAAAACATACAAGTTGGGAGTTTATTCACAAAATGCTGGAGTAACTCAGCAGGTCAGGCAGCATCTCAGGAGAGAAGGGATAGGTGACGTTTCGGGTCGAGACCCTTTGGGAGCAGCTGTGGATTACCCAGTCCTTCAAGCCTGGTTAAAATGAATAAGCTTTTTTTTAAATTCAATCAAAACAGATATGTACTTGCATTGAATAATTTTGGCAACATTATGTACAGTTTAAGGGCAATGTCACAGTGATCCCAAGCAATAACAGAATGATTCTGGTGAAGGATTCAGTGATCCAGAGATAAAAACAAGATACTGGCAGTACTCCGCTAGTCAGTATCTATCTACATAGAGAGAATCGGAGTTAATAATTCAGTTTGATGACCTTACATCAGACTGGGAGAAGTTGAGGATAATTAAAGTTGTATAGACTGGTTGGATAGTCAGAGAGAAGAAAAGGGAATGACCATAACAGGACGAAGGGTGGGAGAGAGTGAATGGTCACATAGATGTATGAGTATGGTAAAGACAAGTGAATTTGAAAGGGTATATTGGGGAAGGTATAAACGGGGGATGAATGAATTTGGAAATTACCAAACAATGGTTAAACAAAATATGCTGTGATACTGGAATGGCAGATTATCTGTAAGTGTTGAATTCAATATTGAGTCCAGAAAGCAATTAAACTCCCTCATCAGTAGATGAGACACTGTTCTTTGTGCATATTAATTCATTTTGGAGCTGTGTAGAAGGCCTGAGAAGAAAGGGGTGACGAAATCATCATGGGAGTGGGATGGAGTTTTCAAGTCACGGGCCATAGGAAACCTGGGGCTAATGTATCTGATGAAATTGAGATAAGCAGATTAATTTGATGAAGCAGTCAGCCTCTGTATTTTGTATCTGCTGTGTGGTGCAGACTATATTGTGAGCATTGGGTGCAGGGTTGTAAATTGAAAGAAAGGCAATAAATGACTGCTTCACCTGGGAAGATAAATTTGAGGCCTCTGATTGTAGGGTGGCAAGGAGGTTCAGGTGGAGATTCCTTGATGCCTTCTCAGAGGCCCAGGTTTTTCCCAGCGAAATACTGTTATGTTGTAAAGCTTCAAATTCTCAGAATTCTATTTAAGAATTTTTGACTTGGCTTAAACAGGTAATTGGATTTATATAACACCTTCATCTTAGTTTAAAAATAGCCCATTGGGAGTCGTGTAAGCATCATCAGACGAGTGACCCCCTTAGACATATCCAACCCTGCTAATCAACAATCGCCTACACCATTCAAAAACAAAGCCTTGCCTTAAGCTCTGGTTACAGTCCATCTTTGGAAGAACCAGAGTACCTTTGGTGCAGTCTGTTAGGCATCTCGTTGTTTTTGTAAATGAGCATTGTTACTTTTCTGCTCAAACTCATACTGGCCCTCGCATTAAAAGACATTCTGCTTTCTTTATCATCTAATACTGCCCAATTGCCCATGCCATCCACAAGCTTAACAATGTTGGCAGAGGACTTCAGGTGGTTAACATTGAACATGCAGAACATAGAACAGTGCAAGAACAGGCCCTGTGGCCCACAAAGTCTGTGCCAAGCATGATGCCCTGTGACAGGCCATGGGGCCAACATCTCGTTAAATGGAGATAAGCATTCATGTTTCAGATCATTTCAATTTATAATAAGATAAATATGCAACCATAAAAAATACTATCAAACCTAATACATGGAACAGAAAAGGAGGTCAATTGTCAACATTTTCATATTGTTTTAAGTCTAGTCCTTTGGACTATTCCAAAATCTAGTATAAACTTTATTTTGCCAGGAAATACCAAAAATACCTTTGATTAGTAAAGGTGTCAGGGGTTATGGGGAGAAGCCAGAAGAAAGAGGTTGAGAGAGAAAGATAGATCAGCTGTGATTGAGTGGTGGAGTCGACTTGATGAGCCGAATGGCTTAATTCTGCTCCTATAACATACAATCTTATGAAGCTATGAGAAGGTTCCAGTTCAAGCTACTTATTTTTTTCTCTTAGTCTCATATTCTCTGGTTATACCATTGCATTTCATCTTGTACATCACACTAAAATTAATATTCCAGCTGGAACCTGGATTTCTTTCAGTTAAATTTGGACACAATATTGTTCTCGAGTGTACAACCAACAGTAACTTGACTTTATTTTGCATTGGTACTTGGCAGGAACTGAATCATCCAGGTATTCATCAAATTTGATTTCTTTCCCAGTCTGAGTCAGGCTATTCACAGACAATTCAGCCCATTGATATTGAATTAAGCTTTTAACCACATCCCTCCTTACCTCGTTTTCATGAAGACTGCTAATTTCCCATTTCTGTCGCAGCTAGTGCTCATCTCCGACTGAAACCTTCTTCCATGCTTTTGTTGCCTTCACTTTCTCTTGCTTTCCTGGTCTCAAAATCTTCTACTCGATATAAACCTAAGCATCCAAAATGTTTGCCTATATCTCAACTAGCACTAATCATCTAAGAATTTGCTGACCTAGATTGGCAAATGATCAAGTTGAAGAAATGCTGAAAGATCACATTTTTACATGATTGATTTTATTACCCTATATATCGTAGATTGTGTGAGCCAATATGACAAACTGTGGAACACAATTTATTAATTGGACCCATCTTTTGGTTTTATTAGTATTTTGTTGACATTTTTAAATAAGCCTTTATCAAACTCTACCCAATTTAATCATTATCTAAGCTGGTTCCTCTCCTTCTTGTTTAAAGAATAGAGAGATTGTCAATCAGACCTTCCTTTGTCACTTGGTTAATACTATTATACTTGGCTTTTTTGTACATGTTGGTGCTTTAGATATAAATAAATGTGACAAATTCTTTTTGCTTCAATTTATTCCAAATTGACATTCTGGATTTATTTATTGGATTGTATTCTGCCAAAGAAGCTTCACAGTTCTGCAGCAAATTGTTGTCATTTACTTGCTGGGTTTTGATGTGGGAATCCAAACTCGTCCAAACTTACTGGCTGGCAAATCTGTCTAAATAGTCCACCACTAAATGCCACCGTGAAGCACAGACTCACTGGTAGATCCCATCATATATTGTAAGAAATCTGCCTATGGGTTATATTCTGAGTTAATCATTCAGCACGGAAACGGGCCCTTCGGCCCAACTTGCCCATGAGTCATATAGTATGGAAACGCCTCTTTTGCCCATGCGGACCAAGATACCCCATCTATGCGAGTCCCACCTGCCTGCGTTTGGCCCATATCCCTCTCAACCTTTCCTATCCAAATTCTGATGCAGAATCTTTAGATCCATCCATCTTGGAGATTTTATGAAAGGCAATTAGTAACTTGCCTGTCAGGATGAGAGGCAAGTTATATTTTTCAAATTATTTTGCTTTCAGTATTTTTTGTTATTGGGGACAGAAGCATTCTAAGAGGTTGATAGCTTTGACAGATAGCAAAGTTAGAAGCAAGGATTTACACCTATCAACAGTATGCTCAGTTTTGTGGGTTTACTTGGCTCACTTTGGTGGTTGGATTTTGTCATGTTATTTCACATTCAATTGTGGCATGCTGGTGCCATACTTGACCAATAAAATGCCAAATGCAGGAAAGATTCAGGCTGGTATATTCCATCTTAAAGTTCCTTCTGGGGCTTAATGCCAGTGTATGTTGAGGTCAGTTGGGTTAGGAGTTGGAAAGTCTATACAAGAGTTAAACATTGTGGAAACTAGCTCTTCAGCCCAACTTGCCCACGCCGACCAACAGATTCTCTAAATGAGAATTTGGCAAATTGCTAATTCTTTTTCGCTATGAGGATTAGAAGAGTCATTGGGCCATTTTGTACAATATTATTTATTTGGGGGTAAGAGCAAGAACACATCAGATGCATATTTCAACTATTTCCTGGATTTTTTTTGTTGAGCTGATAGCCGTTCAGTTTGCGAAAATGGGAGTCCTGTGATCTCTTCATCTCTCTGTGCGAGAGGTATTGATGTCCAGAACTACTGCTGACCATTACCCAGTTAACCTTTACGGGGGCTAGTTTAATTGATCAGTTTTGAATTATTTTAATCTGTTAGTGTAATTTCTAGTATTATGTAGTTTGAGGTAGTTCTAAATTTCTCTGCTTGATCATGCTATTATTTCAAGATGCTTTAATTTTTTAGAATATGGTTGTGAGCAAGTTAACCAACTGCCTGCATTTTCAAACTGACCATTATCCCAACTTTATTAGTTTTCCAACTTATTGGACATTTGTGTTATTCTACACAGCACATTTTCTATAATAATGGCCCTGTTTTACTTGAGTAACGTTCTTAAAGGAAATTGGGATTGGATCTTCAAAAATGAGGCTCCTTCCAAAAAAACAATTCTGCAGTAATTTTCTTTTGAAAGTGTGGCTCTCTAAGCGTATAAATTGCTGTGAAGGCATTGACTTGTTTTTTGACTAATGATTAGTTGTTGCCGTTTTTCCTGAGCTATATTTTTAATAACATTTTATGATCGTGACTATTTCTAAAAATAAATGCAAATGTTAAAATCAGCCATTTGGAGATGATCAAACAGCCACTGTAACCACGTAGAGTATGTAATCACCTATATTCAACACTGGATAATTAATGCAGTGAAATGGGTACGGACATAGATTGAGGCAATCTTAGATAGATGTGTTATTTACAAATGATAATTGCAACCCTTTTGTCTCCCTTTCCAGAAAGATGAAGTGTACCTCAACTTGGTGCTAGACTATGTTCCGGAAACTGTGTACAGAGTTGCCAGACATTACAGCCGAGCCAAGCAGACACTCCCGATGATTTATGTAAAAGTAAGAAATTTAACATCTTTCATTTGTGTCAAATTGCTTTTTGTGGGAGTGAATAACTCAGTTATTGCAAAATAATGAGGGATACATTTACACATTCACAAACTGGAAAGGGTGCAGAGAAGATTTACGAGGATGTTGCCAGGACTAGAGGGTCTGAGCTATAGGCAGAGGTTGAAAAGGCTGTTCCCCGATGTTGGGGAAGTCCAGAACCAGGGGTCACAGCTTAAGGATAAGGGGGAAGTCTTTTAGGACCGAGATGAGAAAACATTTCTTCACACACAGAGTGGTGAGTCTGTGGAATTGTCTGCCACAGAAGGTAGTTGAGGCCAGTTCATTGGCTATATTTAAGAGGGAGTTAGATGTGGCCCTTGTGGCTAAAGGGATCAGGGGGTATGGAGAGAAGGCAGGTACAGGTTACTGAGCTGGATGATCAGCCATGATCATATTGAATGGCGGTGCAGGCTCGAAGGGCCGAATGGCCTACTTCTGCACCTATTTTCTATGTTTCTATGACTCTATTCCTTGGAGCGCAGGAGGATGAGGGGTGATCTTATTGAGGTGTACAAGATCATGAGAGGAATAGATCGGGTAAATGCACAGTCTCTTGCTCAGAGTAGGTGAATCGAGAACCAGAGGACATAGGTTTTAGGTGAAGGGGAAAAGATTTAATAGGAATCTGAGGGTTAACTTTATCACACAAAGGGTGGTGGATGTAAGGAACAAGCCAACATTTAAGAAACTGTTGGACAGGTACATGGATAGGACAGGTTTGGAGGGATATGGACCAAATGCAGGCAGGTGGGACTAGTGTAGCTGGGATATGTTGGCCGGTGTGGGCAAGTTGGGCAGAGGGGCCTGTTTCCATGCTCTACGACTCTATCTGTCTGGCGGTCCACCAGGAACCAAGGTCCCTTTCAAAGAGTACAAATTTTATTGACGACCAAATCTAAAATAGAGATTTCTGAATGTGAAGGTTGAGAATGATTATTTTATTGCATTAATGATAAATTATACTTTTTTAATTTTTGCCAGTAGTTGCAGTTCTTATACTTTTTATGGTTTTTGTTAAACTTGTTACTTTGCCACAGAAGGCTGTGGAGGCCAGGTCAATGGATATTTTAAAGACAGAGATAGATAGATTCTTGCTTAGTACGGCAGTCAAGGGTTATGGGGAGAAGGCAGGAGAATGGAGCTGGGAGGGAGAGATAGATCAGCCATGATTGAATGGCGTAGACTTGATGGACCGAATGTCTTTATAATGAATTGTGAATATTGGTTATTGTAAATGTGGCCAGAGCAGTCAACAACAGCTCTTTCCAGGGAATGAAAATTTTAACCAACAAGTTCTAAGTATTGACGTATCACTGAGGTCCCTGGCTTTCATGTGCCATCTTAAGTAAGAAAAATAAATTTTAAAGTGGCTGCTATTTTCAGTATTTCTATTCTGGGATCTGATTAAGTAACCTGGAAAATCCAGTGCGAAAATAATATCAAAGTACTCCGGGCATACAGTGTGTTTGGGATTGTGCATTTTATTGAGTAATTAACTACTTTTCCTGGCAAGGATATAAAAAGAACCATGAAGCCATTTGTAATATGTGAATGCTATCAAGTTCAATAATAAAAAAATACAACCTCTGTTGCCCGGTTAGTTTTTTTAAGAAGACCTGTTGGGGAATGTGTTTAACCTCTGTGACAAGTCATGAATTTGTCCTTGTTCATTTTGCTGCACATGGTGAATCAAAAAGAATTCCAAAGTGCTGTGCTCCTTGTAATTTGGCTGATTAGGCTGCAAACTCAATAGCTGAAAGTTTCTCCACAAGTTTACTTCAGTATTACTTCAATCATATTTTTCTGG